>NC_053428.1:69920792-70127108 GCF_007990345.1 Gossypium hirsutum
TCGGACACCATCGGCAACCTAGGAACTTGGTCGTGGGGGAGTCTCGGCACCATCGGCAACCTAGGCCCCTGGTCGTGCGAGAGCCTCGGGCACCATCGGCAACCTAGGCCCCTGGTCGTGCGGGATCCTCGGGCACAATCGGCAACCTAGGCCCCTGGTCGTGCGAGAGCCTCGGGCACCATCGACACCTAGGCCCCTGATCGTGCGGGAGCCTCGGGCACCATCAACAACCTAGGCCCCTGGTCGTGCGGGAGCCTCGGGCACCATCGGCAACCTAGGCCCCTGGTCGTGCAGGAGCCTCGGGCACCATCAGTAGCTTCGTGCTTGGATGTACGGGAGCCTCAGACACCATCGGTAACCTAGGCCCTTGGTCAGCGGGAGCCTCGGGTACCATCGGTAACCTAGGCCCTTAGTCATGCGGGAGCCTCGGGCACCATAGGCAACCTAGGACGTTGGATGTGAAGATGCCTCGAGCAGCAGGGGCACCCTGGTGCCTCGGATGTGCGGGCTAAAGAAAAGTGTCCCCGTTTCAGACATACGAATGTTTCCTGGTAGCAGATTGACGATGTTTTTTTAACTCTTTAAGGCGTAGAGATCTGCTGCCCCCCAATGTGGCCCCCCCTCGAGCCCGAGGTGGGGTGCGTCCGCAGCCCCCACGGGGGTCGGATAGTCCCGCAATGACTCACCAACGGTGGTGTGTCGATCACCGGCGCTAGTGGCCGGGGTGATGATTTTCCGGCCGGTCAAGCCCATGCCCATAGAAATGTAGTCAACGACTCCAGGACCAGGTTCCCTATATCAGGCAAAGATATCTTGGGGTGGCTTATGCTGTGACAGCCCTAAATTGACCCTAGTCGGAAAGTGGTTTCGGGACCACAAAACTGAGTCATAAAAACAATTAACCGTTATATTTGATGCTTATTATTTGTATATAGGCATGTGTGAAAATTTCATGTTTGAATTTTGTTAATTGTAAGTGAATTGTGCTAAATAGGACTTGTGTGAGAAAATTTAGAAATGTGCTAGGCAAATGTTAAAGTGGCCTATTGATGCATGTTAGAAAATGTTGTCCTTGCATGTCAAATTACCCAAAACTTAGGATGGTGGCCGGCCATGCTATGGGTTAAAATGTATTATAAACATTTTATGTTAGTGTTTTATGTGAGGAATAATAAAATAAAGAACATGGGTAATAAAATAATAGTGGTTAGTAGGAGGAGAAACAAAAAAAATTGGTGTGGTTGCTCCTCCATTGCCGTGAATTGAAGGAAGAAAACAAAGAAAAAAAAATGTGTTCATCTTTTAACATCCTTGGCCGAAAATGCTAAGAAGAAGGGGAAGGGGAAGTAAAATATTCGGCCACTCCTTCTAGTCTTGAAGAAGGTATGTTTGATGTTATTCCATGAAATTCATGCATATTTTTAGATGTTAGTTTGAATTCTACCTAGCCCATGGTTTAAATTCTTTTTGCTACTTGATGGAGATGATACTCGGCCATGGATGTTGTCATTCTTGGTTGGTGTTGATGTTGTGTTGATGAGGTATCAAGTTATTTTAGTAACCCATGTCAAAATTATGAAAATCATGGTATGGTGTCTTGAGCATTCGGCCATGGTAGGAAGTAGAAGAGAAATATGGTTGTTGTTCATGTTATTTGGATGAAAAAAAAGGGGGTTAGTAGTTAGATAAAGTAGAGTCTAACAAATGAGCACATATGTGCATTAGTTGCTAGATGAAGAAAAATCGGCTAGCAAGTTGTGTACTAAGGCCGAATATGATTTTGAATATTATTGAGTAATGCATGTGTTGAATTGATGGAATGGAGAGGATGCTTTAATTATGTTATGAACAATTATATGTTAAATTAAGGTTTGCTAAGCTAGCTATTAAGGTGAAGTGCAAATGTTAGTATTTGATTACTAGTGTATATATGTGTATTAGCCGAGTTTTGAACTTGAAACAAAATGGTGTTTAGTCAATACAAGTGACCATACTTGTAGAATGTATTAAGTATACAATCGGCCTCAACATAGACATGCATATTCGGCCACATGAATGAATACATAGATTGATGTTGTACGTTCGGCTATAGGTAAGCATATTGATGGCTTTATCTTGACTTAGAAAATCGGCTAAAGGAGAATATTGGCTAATATGTTGAATTTGATTCATGATTTCATACACATATGACTCTAATGCCTAATATACATGGGCTAAGTACCTTGAATTTCTCTTTGATGTTCAAAATGATTAAATCAATTTATTTGTTAAATTAAGCTCAAGAGCAAAGGGGAACTAAATCCGATAAAGGAAAGGAAAAGGTGATCGAATAGACGTTGAAATCGTTCGACAACATCCGAGGTAAGTTTTTGAGTAATGGAACTTAGATTATGATTCGATTAGGTCATGACATATAAATATGACAAATAAACGGTGATATAATGATTCTACTTGAATTATATATTGAGGTGATTAGTTTATACCTATGACGGGTAGCCGAATGTGTATAGAGATCATGTTATAAAGCCAGTCAAAATCATGCTCTTTGTATGTGGCTATTGAGCCGAAATTAGTAAGTGTGATAAGTGTCTTGTGTTTGAGCTTTGGTAATGAAAATGAAATATGGATGTGTCATGATTTATTGATATATGTGAATGGTTATTCGAATGATATCCGGGCTAAGTCCCGAAGGCTTTTATGCTAGTGACTATATCCGGACTAAGATCCGAAGGCATTTGTGCAAGTTGCTATATCCGGGCTAAGACCCGAAGGCATCTGTGCTAGCTACTATATCCGGGCTAAGTCCCAAAGGCATTTATGCTAGTGACCATATCCGGGCTAAGACCCGAAGGCCTTGTGCGAGTGGTTATATCCGGCTAAATCCCGAAGATACTTGGGTTTGGGAATGAGCGATCTTGCTGTAATAATTTCAATTAATACGCTCGTAAAATCCCAATGATGAGGTATGTTCGTATATGCATTGGAATAATTGATTCCTTTTAAATAGTATTCGCTCAATCGATTAACAAGCTTCCGGCCTTTAGTCGAGTTGATTCCTTATGTATGAATATAAGGGTTGGAAATATGAAGTAGGTACGATTTTGAGAATATGTGTATATGAAATTATTCGTTTAGTCATATGAATGCTATACTTCAGTTGTGCATGATTTCATTACTCAAAACTTACTAAGCATTAAATGCTTATTCCGTTTCTTTGATTCTCTGTTTTATAGATTTTGGTTCGTCAGCTATCAGACTCGGGAGTGTCAAAGTCAAAGCCATCCACACTATCAAAGCCCTTTTGGTACTCTTTTAGACGAACTCCGAAAATGGCATGTATAGGACTGCCCTTTTGTTGTTGGTCATGTACCTTTTGGTATTGTATAAATTTGGATAGCCATGCGAAAATGGCTTATATATCTTGAGCATAGCATTATAATCATTTTGTATATTGTTCATTGAGTGGTATGGAAATTATTGGTAACGATTAGCCATTGGAATGGTTAATCACGATCGTTTTAGTGCTATGTACGACAAATGGCTAGTTGATCCATGGAAAATCATGAATTAGGTATAGTCTACCTTAAAAATAGATGCTGACAGCAGCAGTGATGTGAATTTAAAAAATCACTAAAAATAGTAGGAATGGAATTAAATAGCGAATAAATTATGAAATTAAACCTTGATGAGTCTATTTTCATATGAAATAAACGAAACAATCATATGAGCCGTATTTTAAGGGATGTTTAAGTTTTCGTGAAATAGGGCCAGAGCGACTTCTGGATCCCCTGTTCTGAATTTGGAAATTCACTATAAATTAACCAGAGATAATTAGAAGTCATTCCCTATATTTACAAATTCCTTTTTGAGTCTAGTTTCTTTAGAAACAAACGGCATAAGTATTGAAGCCCTGTACAGGAAGATATCTAAGTCGTAATGCATGAAGTTCAGAGTAGTCGAACCCTGAAACAGGTTAGACTTTAACTAATAAAATGTACTAATTGGCTCGACTAAAAATTCTAGAAAAAAACTTGTAGATAGATATATGAGTCCAGTTTCAGGGAAAATTTACGGAATCAGTTTTTGAGTTTTGGAACTCGAGATATGATTTTTAAGGTGACAGTGATGCAGTTACCCAGTTTGTCTGGAAATGGTAAAATGAACTGTATAAATAAGTGAATGAAGTCCGTTAATACCTTGTGTCCGACTCCGGCAATGGTCTCAGGTACGGGGTGTTACATATGCATTGCTATGGCCTCAATGGACATATAACTCTCGACTTGGCATAAAAATCTTGAGATGAAATGATAATGACTTGAAGGAATATTGCTTGATGAGCTCATCTATGTTACTTGGTAGTTCTGAAGGTTTTGGTGACTAACATGTTTGATTGAATGTATGTGTTTAGGCAATTTAGCCAAATGGATGGAAAACATGGTATGTATGCTTAGATTTATTAAACAAGATTGGTAAGTTTAATTTCCATTATACGAACTTACTAAGCATGTAATGCTTACTCCTTTTATTTTCCCCTATCTTACAGTGCTCGGAATCTCACAAAGGTTCGAAGATTGTAGGAGCATTGTCACACTATCAGCTAACTACTTTGGGTATTTATAGTTGAATCATTTTGGTATAATGGCATGTATAGGACAACTTGGCCAATTGTGGCTTGAAATGTTATTTTGTAACCTAGCCATTGGCATGGCTAGTAATGGTTCATTTTGGGTATGATTAAGTAAGCTATTCTGATGATGTATATACACGTGTTATGCTAAGTTCATGTAATTAAATGTTGTTAATGCCTAAGTTAAGCTAAGGTGAGATTGCGACCATGTATGCATGAAATGGTATGCCTTGATGAATGATGGATTTGCTTAATTTGAATGCTTGAAATGGTTGGAATTGGTTGAGTGTTTTATGTGTAGGTCTTTGGGTGATTTTGGGTGAGAAACGAAGCTAGGAAATGGCTTTATTTTGTCCACATGGGCAGACACATGGGCGTGTGTGGAAACACAAAAATATACACACTTTTTTAGGCCCTTTTTAACTCAAATTCCTACAGTTTTAGTAAATTATTGTTGAAAAATATATAAATATTATAAAATAATTATTTTGTACTAAAATTATTAACATAATAATTTTTAATTAATTTTGATCATTTTTTGACAGATTTGCACAAAGGGTGAAAATTGGCTCAGCAGACACTGTTAGAAGCGCAAAATCGAGAAGCGATTTTTGAAGCATGGAGATGAATGAATTTTTTCAGCTAAAGACGGTCCAAATTGTGTATTAATTCATGATATAATTAATTTTAATTTATATCCAATTTAATTTGGATTAAATAAATTATTATCAATAAATTATGAAAAAATGGTCCAGTTGAGTCAAACTGAGTGAACCGAACTGACCAAGAAGTGGACAGCCCAAAACCGTCCATATGCTGACCCAAATCAGCTTATTGGCTGATTATTTAGCTTGAAAAGAGGCCCTTGAAGACTTGTTCAAGTTGCAAACAAACCCCTCCACAATTGGTGGCTTTATAGATTTGCCCCAAGCCTAAATTAGCAAAGTTGAAACTATCACCCTTGCCACATTTGTGGCCGGCCAAGGGAGGTCTCTTTGGCTGATAATTTTAGCTATTTTTAGCAGCCCTCTTCAGCTATAAAACCCCCTTAGACTGGTTATTTGAAACACATCTCAAGCATTCACAGCTTTTCTCTCTTCTTTTCCATTCCAAGTTCCTTTGCTCTCTTGCCGATTTCTCCTCTTGGAAAAGGGGCATTCATCAGCCATTTGGAGCAGCAATTAAGTGTTCATAGCAGCCTTGGTTGACGAGGACAACAGAGAAGGAAGAACGAAGCAACTAGTCAAGCCACAGAAAAACACCAAATTTGATTCTTGTTCCCTATCTCTTTAATTTTTGTTGTTGTTATGATGAACATATCTATGAGTATTTATGTTGATGGAATGGTTAATTTAATCAGTTTAGCTTGAATTTAATTTGTGTTAGGTTGGTTGCATTTCATTTGCTAAAATTGTTAAAATTGTGTTTATGTTGTTATAGGCCTCGGTAATATGCTTGATTAAGTAAAATCTTGACTAAGTCATTCTTGCATTACAATTGTAAGGTAGCTAATGAATTAATTATTTAAACGGATTGAAATTGTAATTAATGGACACTGTACTTAATCAGTGCATGTTTAATCATCTAAGGTAGCTGAGGGTTAAATTAGGAACGGTGTCTGACAATACATTTTCCTTGCATAACTTGCAAGATTATTGTTATTAAACTATTTCAAGGTAGGGATACTTTGTTACCTCACGTAGTCTTTTATATGCTTATTAGATTTAATTAATCGTTTGAATTGACATAAGGATATGTACAAGAGATTATTTCGATTTAATAAGTATGTATGTCCAATAACATATTTTCCTATTAAATATTTGTTTAATCAGTTGAATTGACATAGGGATATAGTCAAGAGATGAATGGATTTTGGCAGGTGTATGTTCATAAGTTAGCAAATTACCAAGTTGCCGTGAATTTATTCGTAACAATATAAACATGAGTTTAATAATTCTACATTAAGAAATGTAATTAATCTAACACAATTATATCATCTAGATTAAAATCGTATTTTGAAATCATCCATTTGAGATTTATTTATTTAGTTTACTTAGTTTAAAATTTTAGTTTTTAATCACCCTCTTCAAACAAAATATTTTTCTTCACTAAAGTGTTTTAAATAGCATTCATAAATAATTATTTTCACAGTCCCTGTGGGTACGATAACTCGACATTTACTTGTCACTTTATTACTTGTTGCGATTGTGTACACTCGCACATTTCTGTCGCTCCAAGTTTTTGGCACTGTTGCCGGGGACTATTTTAGAAAGTCATTATTTGTGAATTTGTTATTTTGCATTTTGGTTTATTTTTCAGTTCAAATTTTAACTAATTAATTTTTTTGTCATTATTTCAGGTGTTTATGAGTATTGACTGAATTATTGATTTACTCCCTGTAGACCCTGAGATAGAAAGAACTTTTCGACAGCGAATCAGATAAGGACCGAAAAGATGAACTTCAAAAATCCGAATCAAGGAAACGGAGTAGACCCTGCTACAAATCCTATCCTTATTGCTGATGATAGGGATAGAGCTTTATGACAGTATGCAATGCCAATGTTTAATGATCTTAATTCGAGTATCAGGAGACCTAAAATCGAGGCACAACAATTTGAGCTGAAGCCAGTTATGTTCCAAATGCTTCAGAATATGGGCCAATTCAGTGGAATGCCTACCGAAGATCCTTACCTCCACTTAAGACTGTTTATGGAGGTGAGTGACTCTTTCAAGTTAACCGGAGTACCTGAAGATGCATTAATGTTGAAGCTATTCCCGTATTCGCTAAGGGACAGAGCTCAAGCCTGGTGAAACTCATTGCCACCAAATTCAATTTCCACATGGCAAGAGTTAGCAGAAAGATTTCTCATGAAGTATTTCCCACCTAGCAAAAATGCTAAGTTGATGAATGAGATCACTGCCTTCCAACAAATGGATGATGAGTCCTTGTATGAGGCATGGGAAAGGCACAAAGAATTATTACGAAAGTGCCTTCATCATAGAATTCCACATTGTATCCAACTTAAGACGTTTTATAATGGTGTCAATGCCCACACGAGGATGGTAGTGGACGCTTCTACTAATGGTGCTCTCCTTTCTAAGTCTTATAATATGGCTTATGAAATCATTGAGAGGATTGCCAGCAACAATTACCAATGGCCAGCCAATCGAGCAGCGTCAGGAAGACGAGTCGCTGGAATACATGAAGTAGACGCTCTCACTTCAATCACATCTCAGGTATTCTCAATATCCTTAGTGCTTAAAAAATTTACCACTAATGGGTTTAATAGTTTTGTAGCACAGCCACCGAATTAATTTGAAAATGTAGCCTATGTATATTGTGTGGAAGGACATTTGTTTGAAGAATGTCCATCGAACCCAGAATCTGTTTATTACATGGGTAACCAGAACCAAAACAGAGGAAGGCAAGGATTGCAATCCAATTTCTATAACCCATCATGGCAAAACCTTCCAAATTTTTCCTGGAGTAACCAAGGGGCTGGACCCAGTAACACATATGCCCAACCTAGATCAACCCAGCCACCTAGTTTTCCCCAACAAGTTCAAAAACCAACCCAAGCTGAACCATCCAATGGCTTAGAAAATTTATTAAAGGCATACATGGCGAAGAATAATGCTTTAATTCAAAGCCAAGCAACTACATTAAAAAATTTGGAAAACCAAATAGGCCAGCTTGCAACTGAACTTAGAAATCTACCACGAGGTGCTTTACCAAGTGATATAATGAATCCAGGGAATGTAGGGAAGGAGCATTGTAAAGCATTGACATTGAGGAGTAAAAAGACTTTAGATCCCAATTTCGTCAAAGTTGAGAATGAGCCAGCTGATGCTCAAGACTTAGAGGAAATTCAATCGAGTGTTGAAATTCCAGTTTCACCAGAACCAGAATCTGCAAAATCTGACAAGGTAACTTCAGAACCATCACATTCTGACCAACTAACAACTCTGTTAGATGCAGAATTACCACAGAAGATGAATCAAGAAGTTCTAGTAAAGAAACCTCCACATCCTACCCTCAAAGACTTCAAAAGCAGAAGCAAGAAATTCAATTCAGGAAGTTCCTAGACGTACTCAAGCAACTTCATATCAACATTCCGTTGGTTGAATCACTTGAACAAATGCCGAACTACGTCAAATTCATGAAGGATATCTTGTCAAAAATTGAAGGCTTGGAGAATTTGAGACGATAGCCTTGACAAAGGAATGTAGAGCATATCTTCAAGACAAACTACCCCCAAAATTAAAGGATCTTGGATGTTTTACCATACCTTGATATATTGGAGCAACATATTGTGGTAAAGCACTATGTGACTTGGGTGCTAGTATCAACTTGATGTCCATGTCAATATTTAGAAAGTTAGGGAGAGGTGAAGTTAGGCTGAATATGATTACACTTCAATTAGCACATCGATCCTTAGACATCTAAAAGGACAAATCGAGGATGCATTGGTACATGTAGACAAATTTATCTTTCCTGCTGACTTTGTGATTCTATACTTTGAAGCAGAAAAAGAGCTGCCAATCATCCTAGGAAGACCATTCTTAGCAACTGGAAGGACCCTTATTGATGTGTAGAAGGGCGAGCTTACTATGCGTGTTCAGGATGATCAGGTAACATTTAATGTTTTTAAGCCTATACGATTTCCTAACACAATTGATGATTGTTCTACAGTGTCTGATTTAGAGGATTTAATCGTGGAGAAAGAACTCAACAATGTTGAGGATCCATTAGAACAAATTTTAACATCAGACCCTTAAAATGATAAAGAGGAGGATAAATACTTATCTTTGCTAGAAGCTAATCAAAGGGGATTTTTAATCTGCAATCATATTTTAAATCTTTGAAGTTAGAGAATAGGGATTATGCCCAGCCAAAAGTGTCTATCGAGGAGCCACCTAAATTAGAACTCAAGGTACTTCCTTTACATTTAAAATATGTTTATTTAGGTAACGCTTCTACCTTGCCTGTGATTGTTTCAGCAGAATTAACCAATGAGCAAGAAGAGAAACTCATCCTTGTATTGAAACAATTCAAGAAGGCTACCGGATGGACCATAGCCGATATTTTTGGTATTAGTCCATCTGTATGCATGCACAAGATCATACCAGAAGATGGCGAGAAAGGGACGGTTGATGGACAATGAAGACTGAACCCCATCATGAAGGACGTAGTAAAGAAAGAAATCATCAAGTGGTTAGATGTGGGTACAATCTACCCTATCTCAGACAGTTCATGGGTAAGTCCAGTCCAGTGCGTACCAAAGAAAGGAGGTATTACCGTCATCGAAAACTAGAATAATGACTTGATATTGACTAGAACAGTTATGGGATAGAGAATTTGTATCGATTACCTAAAGATGAACAAGGTGACTAGGAAAGATCATGTTCCTTTGCCATTTTTGGATTAGATGCTGGATAGACTTGTGGGTTGAGACTATTACTATTTTCATAGATGGATACTCAGGGTATAATCAAATTACAGTAGTACCAGAAGATCAGCACAAGACAACATTCACCTGCCCGTATGATACATCCGCATTTAGACGCATGCCATTTGGTTTATGTAATGCAGCTGCTACATTTCAAAGATGTATGATGTCTATTTTTACTGAATGGTATGTGTAATGTATATGAACTATGTGGTTTGCCATAGTGTTTGGCAATGGAGTATATGTATTTCATGATGCTTATATGCTTAAAATGATAAGTTGATTTGTATATGGCTTACTAAGCTTTTGAAAGCTTACTTTGTGTGTGTTTGCATTGTGTTATAAATATCGAAGCTACTGGAAGCTCGGCGATCGTCGAGGATTATCACCACACTATCAAACTCTGTTTTGGAACCTTTTGAAAATGTATATATCAAAGTATGGCATGTATAGGCTAGGACTATTATGGTTTGTTTTGAGATGTATATATATCTAGCCATGTGATATGGCTTGGTTATGGATGAGACTATGAATGAATTTGGGTATATAAGTTGTGTGAAGAAATTGTATGTTTTGATGGATATAAATGGCCTAGTGAGAAATGGTCAATTTGGTAAGTTAGTTATTTGAATTAGTTATGAAAATGGTATGATTTAGATATGAAAATGAATGAGTTTGGTATGTGATTTTGGTATGTTTTGGTTTTGTTGATAAGGATGAAATTGATTGGTGATTATATGACATTAAGGCTGTATGTTTTGTGATTGAAATTGGTTAAAATTATGGTGCATTTTACTTTGATTTTGGACTTGTAGGGATGACCATTGAGGGTGGCAAATTGGCTTTGCAAATAGCCTATTTCTGTCAACACGGGCGTGTGTCCCCTAGGGTAGTCCTACATTTTAAAGTCAGTCTTGAGAACGGCCTAGATACACGGCGTATAGTCAGCCGTGTGACCCAAGTTAGTTTCTACCACAGCCAAGGCACAAGGGCGTGTCTTGTGGCCGTGTGAATGAGTCAGCATGTATGCCCTGATTTGACACGGCTTAGACACACGGGTGTGTCTAATGTCGTGTGAGACACACAGCCTGTTCATACGGGCTATTTACCGGTAGTAATAGTAAGTGCTCCAATTTGCAGTAATAGTAAGTGCTCCCAAGCCCTATTTTTAATACTCTTTGTATTTTTGAGATCCCGGTAGCTTGCTCTTTCCATTTCTACCCATATTTCATGCTAGGGTTCATGTTTAAAAATTTACCCATGCATGAGTTACTTGTATTTTGATGTTTTATGGAGGAATAGTTATTTTCATGTAAAACCCTTAAAGGGACCTCTTTGCAAAAGTTGTAAAACATGTGGTAGAAATGTGAAAATAATGGAAAATGTGAGCTGCCATAAGAGAGAAAAATGTTCGGCTAGGCTTGGGCAAGATAGAAATTACATGTGTTTCATTATACGAGTCTAGGGACTAAATCGTAAGAATATGAAAGGTTAGAGGCAAAACAGTCATTTGGACTGAGGGTGGAATTTAGGATTGAAATGTATAATGTGAAGTGTTAATGATTTAATTTTGTTGTTATAGACCTCGAGGAACAAATTCCGGAGCTCGATCGAGGAAAACGAAAGGTTTCAGAATAACCGAAACACAGAACCGAAACGATTACCAGGTAAGTTCAAATGACTTAAAGTAAACTTATAATATACATAATTGAATGATTTATAAATGTATGATAGTTACATTTATTGATAACATGAAATTCATCCTTATTAATAACATGTTGATAAATGTCCCGGTTGAGGTTAAAAAGGGAATTCGATGGATAAACCATAAGTGACATGTGAATTGAGATCCTACATGTGTTGCAGTAAGGATTTATCCCGGATGGGTAATCCGTGATCTCAAATATAGAAAGGATCTAGCCCGGACGGGTGTTCCTTTGAATGGTCGAGCCTCTCGAAGAATATGTGTGCATTATGGATTTAGCCCGGACGGGTAATCTGATAAGGGTCTGAATTTAGCCTGGACTAGTAATTCAGATCCGAGCTCATTAAGAGTGTTTGGTACAATACGAGATTTAGCCTGGACTGGTAATCCCACCGTAAAATATGAGGCTCGTGGGAGTGTATATCTGAAATGATCATCTGTATGAATTGACGGGTAATGGATACTCCATCGAGATTTCCTAAAAACTCAAGGGGATTATCATGAGATATATGCGCAAAATGAGATACTGAATGATGAGCTCATCTAAGATAACATTCATAGTGCATTGTTATGTGACTAACTCATTGATTGAGTGTATGCGATAGGGAAGCCATCCTATGCTCATTGAATTTATTACCCAATTTGATTGCATGCTAATTATGTAACACCCCGAATTTGGGCCTAGAAGTATTGGGCCTTGAGTGTGGGTCCGTAAGGCGGTTGTATATAGGTATTTAATTGTGCAATGAAATAACACAATTAAATGTCTGCTTTGGTGGTTAATGGCTCTGAAAAGTGTTGGAGAAATCTTGGGTTCAAACTTGGGCTTTAGCAAAAATTTTGGTATTAAGTGAAAAAAAAACTTGGATGCTTGGATGAGGGTTTTTAAATTATTGTGTTAAATAAATGACACAAGGAAGCTTGTAGTCTAGTGGTTGTGGTGTCATTAAGGTTGTATGGGAGCCTGGGTTCAAGCCTTGGCTCTTGCAATTTATTTTGGTTTTTTTAAGGGAATCTGGACTTTGGCCTTTAGACCTTATAATTAATTGGGGATAAAATATGACACAAAAAGCCTTGTGGCTTAGTGGCAAGTAGCGTGTGGAGCATCTGAGGGGAGGCATGGGGTCGAATCCCATGGTAAGCAAGGAGCATTTATTTTGCTAATAGGGGGCGGCAAGAGTTGGTGTTGAATTTAAACTCTGATGTTGGAGGGATCCCACATTGGGAAGCTAACATAAGAGTGGTTGCGAAGCTGGCTTTAAATAGAGGGAACCATGAGGAGAGTAAAGGTACCTTTTCTTGGCTGATCCCTTTCGCTGTATGGCGTGCTCGTTTGGGTTGGGCGTCGGCTAAGAGTGCTCGGAGCATGGATTAACTCCAGTCTCCTATCAGGTGTGTATTTTCTCGCTACTCTAGCTGTAGGATGGCTATTTCGGGCCGCGATGGGCCGAAAGGGGTCATGTGGGCCTAATGGGCCTACGGGCCCAATTGGATAAGTTGTTTGATTGTGTAGTAAATATTGGACTAGGCTAGGTGAATCTCATATTTGTGGCTAGATTTGGGCTAAAAGGGCCACACGAGCATGTGGGCCCATTTGGGCTGAGAATAGGCTTTAGGCCCATTCGTATTGTTATCCCTGTTTAGAATACTTTAGTTTACCAAATTACTGAAATGCCCTCGATTTGTAGAATTACCATTTTACCCTCGATTTGTAGAATTACTGTTTCACCCTCGATTTACAAAATTACCGTTTTACCCTTGATTTATAGAATTACCATTTTACCCTCGATTTATAGAATTACCATTTTACCCTCGATTTATAGAATTGCCGTTTCACCCTCGATTTACAGAATTATCGTTTTATCCTCAATTTACAAAATTACCATTTTACCCTCAGTTTACAAAATTACCGTTTTACCCTCGATTGTGAAATTACTAAAATACCCCTGTAGGATAGAATTACCAAAATACCCCTAGTTTGTAAAATTACCAAAATACCCCTAGTTTGTAAAATTACTGAAATACCACTGGTTTGTGAAAGTACTGAAATACCCTAAATTTGTAAAATTACCAAAATACCCTTGATTTACAAAATTACAGAAATACCCTTGACTTTCTAAAAATTATAGAAATACCATTGGTTTACAAAATTACTGAAATACCCTTGGTTTGTAGATTTACCAAAACACCCTTGTAGGATGAAATGACTAAAATACCCCTAATAGGTAAAAAGACCATAAAGCCCCTGTAGGGTAAAGTGACCGTAATACCCTTGTATGGTAAAATGACGAATATGCCCTCATGTTCCGTATGACTGATGTGCTTAGGATTTACATATATTGATATTGGATTAGTTAAGTTTGAGTGACAGGTGGTGGTTATCGTAGGTGATTGATTACGGAAACGTTTCAACTTCAACCCATAACAGGTGTGTACTAATCCTCGTAGTAGCTTAGATTAATATATGCTGAGAAGACGAAATGCTAAAATACCGGCATTTTGGGAACTTGTAATGTTGCGTGTGGGTATAGATGCGATAAATACGATAAGATCGCTGTTTGGATCGATGGAATGGGTAAGAACTCAATTTTGTGCACGATGGTAAGTTGGGCCTCAATGGGTAGGAATTGGGCCAAATGGTCTTTTGGGCCCATTTGGGTAAAATTGATAGAAAATGGAATTTGGAGAAGTTGCATGTTAACACGGTTAGTATTGTTGTAAAATTTGGGTTAAGCAGGCTTAGTGGGCTAAATCAGCATTCGTAGGGCCCATTAGGGGTTTTGGGCCCAAAAGCCCGAATTTGATAAGTGGGTTAAAGATCATTGTTTAAACACTCAGAAATATTGACAATTGTAATGAACATGGAAAACCCTGATTTTTGGTAAAATTACGAAAATACCCTTATAATATGAAAAATGACTGTTTTGCCCTTGTGGGCAAGTGACTGACTTGGACTGTGTGGTTGACAGATTTGATTGTGAATATATGTTGGTGATATGAATGACTTGACTGTGATTGTTTGATTCAAATATTGGCATGACATTCTGCATACATGACATATTGCATGGGATATGGGTTATATTGATGGAGGAAGTGCTAAAAGGGCTTTGCCCCAGTTTACCGAAAAGGGCTTTGCCCCAGTTTATCAGAAAGGGCTTTGCCCTAGTTATTAAAAGAGGCTAGGCCTCCAGTTATATGATAAAGTAGCTATGCTGCCAGTGGAGAGTTTGGTTGGGTGGGTTGAGTTATTCCCCACATGGAGAGCTTGGTTGGTACGGGTGGAGAGTAGCAGATGGTGGGTCGAGTAGTATCCCCAAATGGGCTTGCATACATCCATTGACATTACATGTGATATTGAAATGGGCTTGCATACATCCATTGATATTACATGTGATATTGAAATGGGCCTAAGGGCCATACCGTTTACAGTAAAGGCTTCGGCCCAGTGATATGATTTATGAAAAGGCTTCGGCCCAGTGATATGATTTATGGAAAGGCTTCGGCCCAGTATATGTCAAGACTAAATAGGGCTTTGGCCCAGATTGTACTGATACCGTGTTATTTACTGTTTGTTTGCTATTGGGGTTACACACTGAGTTTTCGTAAACTCACCCCGTTTCTAACTGTGCAGGTAATCCCTAAGCTTAGATGGTTTGGAGCTGCGAGGGACTCGGAGATGGCCACACTACTGTTTCTGTTTCTTTTAATTACAATAAGTAGCCGATTTATATCTTTATAAGTTTTATCTTATTAATATTATTATTTGGTTTTGGGTTGTAATAAGGCCATTTTAATTATTTTTTTGGGATTATTTTATCTTATACCCTATATTTTTTTGATAACAATATGTGTTAGACCTAGGGCGCGTTTCCAAAATGATAATTGTTTTCAAAATAACGCAACGATACAATTAATCGGTTTATCAAAAATATCTACTTAAATGAATTCCAACTCGTTTTTCTCAAAACCTAACCTAGCACCAAAGTGTGGCAATGGTTGTGGGCATGTCTAGGATTGGATCCAATCAAGAGCTTGGTACTTAAGCAGCCTTCTAGGCTCACCTCCTCTGTTTTGGATACCTACCTGGTGCATAGCTTCCATTCACTTTGTTAGCTCAACAAAAGTCGGTTTATAAAACACTAAAATGAAACATGGATTTTTAAATTTCAATGTGACACGTCGAATCTGGCCATAACGTCTGGGCCAGGTTTGGGGTGTTACAAATTACTTGGTAAGTTTACCTTCCGGTTATTTGAGCTTACTAAGCATGAAAATGCTTACCCCTCTTTTCCTTGTCTCTCACAGAACTTGAGGATTCGTAAAGATTGGAAAATGGTTGGAGAGTCAGCACACTATCAAATAGACTAGTTTTGGTATAAATACATTTCTAAATTGTACAATGGCATGTATAGGTTTTTTGAGTATTTTGTTATATGTGTCATTTGATTTGCCAAGTAACGGCATGTAAAGATAATTCTATCTTTTTGTATACGGCCATGGAGATTGGCTTATTTTGAAGTAGGCTATGACCTACAAAATTTCCATGCAAGTTTATAATCATGTGTGATGGTTGAATTCCAATTGGCAATGAGTCATAAGAACGAGCCAATCTTGAATGTGTTAAAGTGGTATGACAACACATAAATACAAGATGGGAAATAACCTAGCATGTATGAAACCAATGATATGAGGTTTCCATGCAATAAGTTTTTGCAAAGACCTTTTATAAAAGTATAATCATGTTTTAATTTTTATTTAATAATCATTATGTATAAGTGATCAAAAGGGGTGACCAAAGGCTTGGAAAATAGCCTATTAAGGTCCACACGGTTGGGCACACGGGCGTGTGTCTAGGTCGTGTGTAATACAAAGGCCATACCTATGGGCGTGGGGCATGGTCGTGTGTCTCCTGCATCTAAAATGGTAAGTTTGTTAAATGAACACGGGCTAGACACACAGGCGTGTTTCTTGGTCATGTGAATTTAACAGAATACTCAAGTCTGGGACACGGGATGATTGCACGGGCGTGTCCCAAGTCACACGGGCGTGTGACACTTCAAGTTAAAAAAATTTTTTCCAAGGTGCCCAAGGTTTATCAAACGTTTTTGGTTTTGTCCCACACCGCCTCTAGCCATGTTTTAGGTCTCGAAGACCTGCTTAAGGGAAATGATATACATTTTTGAAAAGTTTTAAATTAAAGTGCAACTTAGTGACTTGATTTAATATGTTTATGAACGTGAAATCCTGGTAACACCTCAAAACCTATCCTGGCATCAGATATGGGTGAGGGGTGTTACATTTTGTGGTATCAGAGGTATGGTTTAGTCGGTTCTAGGACTACCGTATAGAGAGTATTGAGGTTTTCTATACATGCCTTTATTCGAACATTGATAGTGTGACGTCTCCTAATTGTTAAATTGTTTTGAATATAGTAAATGTCTTCCAATCAAGCACAAGATGAGTCCGAGGGAGTCGAGAGCCATGCTCCGGCTTCCATACAATGAGTTGTATCTACTAGTAGTAGAAAGCTTATGTCTGAAGGCTAGGAAAAGGCCCGAGCTACCTTCTTTGATATGATGGACGAATGGTTCGGGGATTACCTGAGGAATCGCCCCAACAAACCAAGACCTCCCCCACCCCCTAACCATCCTGATGAGGATGTGCTACAAGGTATGGCACTGATAAGAATTGGTAAGGCCGCTGTTGATAAGCTTAGAAAGGATGGGGCTGAGGAATTCAAAGCTAAAGTTAATGATAATGCTGAAAAAGCTGAGTTTTGGCTCGAGAATACTACACGGGTGTTAGATGATTTGTCATGCACACCTGAGGAGTGTTTGAAGTGTGCCATGTCCCTTCTGAAGTATACTGCATACCATTGATGGAAGACTGTATCCTCGGTATTGCCAAAGGAAAATAACACTTGGGGTTTCTTCCAAGCAGAGTTTAGGAAGAAATACATTAGCCAATGATTTCTAGACTCGAAGCGAAAGGAGTTCCTGGAACTCAAACAAGGGAACAAGAATAGTAGAATATGAACGAGAGTTCATGAGGCTAAGTCAGTACACAACTGAATGGGTCCAAACTGAGTAAAAAATGTGTAAACGCTTCAAGGAAGGTCTGAATGAGGAAATTAAGTTATTGATTTGGATCCTGGAAATACGGGAGTTTGTCGCATTGGCTGATAGGGCCAAGAAGGCTGAGGAGCTTAACACTAAAAGAAAGCAAGCACAGAGAGAGACCCGAGTCGCAAGTAAGAGGTCCAGTGGTAGAACACTCTCGTTTCCAACAAAGAAATCAATGAGCCAGCATGAACGCTCCATTTCATCAGTAGGATATTCGGGTAGAGCGAGAACTCTAAACGATGAAGCCAAAAGTCTTCCTCCCCGATGGTAACTAGTGTGGGGAGTGTAGATGATCAAAAGCCGAAGTGTAAGAGTTGCAAAAAATTTCACTTTGGAGAGTGCCGAGTGAAGAGCGGTGCATGTTTCAGATGTGCATCTCTTGACCACTTTCTCAGGGACTGCCCAGAGTGAATCGAGAAAGAAGTGGAAGTAGCCCCGAAGTCGAGTACTCCTATTTCACGAGGTAGACCTCTGAGATATCCTGAAAGTGCCAGTGGTAGTCGATTTGTGGCTAAAAACACTATAAAACTAGAGGCTCGAGCTTCGGTAAGAACGTATACGATACGCGCCCGAGAAGAAGCCTCTACTCCTGATGTCATCACTGGTACTTTTTCTCTTTTCGATACATGTGTTATTGCCTTAATTGATCCTGGGTCGACGCATTCATATATTTGCATGAGCTTGGTATCTAGAATGAACATACCCATTGAGCCTATGGAATTTATTGTTAAAGTGTCGAACCCACTAGATAGATTAGTCATGGTTGATAAAGCCTGTAAGAGTTGTCCTTTGACGATTCAGGGTCATTGTTTTTCGGCTAATCTTATGTTGTTACCATTTGATGAATTTGATGTAATACTTGGTATGGATTGGTTAGCCCTGCATGATGTAATTGAAAATTGTGGTAGTAAGTATATTAAATTGAAATACCCGAATAGTGAGATTTTACGGGTTGATTCAAGAGAATTAGGTACACCGCCAGTTGTAATCATGGCAATGGTTGCATAGAGATATATGAGAAAAGGGTATGAAGCCTACCTTGCATTTGTATTGAACACTAAGGAGACAGAGTTGAAGATTGAATCTGTACCTATAGTATGTGAGTAACTGTAACATCCCGTACCCGAGACCGTTGCCGGAGTCGAACACGAGGTGCTAACGGACTTAATTCCTTACTTAAACAGCTCATACAATTCATTTTTAAAATTTCTAGACGAGCTGGCTAACTGCGTCACAGTCACTCTAAAAATCATATCTCGAGTTCCAAAACTCGAAATCCAATTCCGTAAATTTTTCCTCAAACTAGACTCATACATATATTTACTACTTTTTTATAGATTTTTTGGTCGGGCCAATTAGTACAGTTTATTAGTTAAAGTCTCCCCTGTTTCAGGGTTTGACTACTCTGTCCTTCATGCATTACGACTTAGATATCTCCCTGTACATGGCTTCAATACTTATACCATTTGTTTCTAACGAAACTAGACTCAAAAAGGAATCTGTACATATAAATCATGACTTCTAATTATCTATGTTTAATTTATGGTGAATTTCCAAAGTCAGAACAGGGGATCTAGAAATCGCTCTGGCCCTATTTCACGAAAACTTAAACACCTCATAAAATACGGCTCATATGGTCGTTTCGTTTCTTTCATATGAAAATATACTCATCAATATTCAATTACATAATTTATTCATTATTTAATTCCATTTCTACTATTTTTAGTGATTTTTCAAATTCACATCACTGCTGCTGTTAGCATTTATTTTAAGGTAAATTTTACCTATTTCATAGTTTTCCATGAATCAACTAGTAATTTGACATACATTATTTCCAAGTATAATCACGATTAGCCACGACATACGTAGCACCAATCGGGCCATGATTGGCCATTCCAATGGCTAATCATTATCAAACATTTCCACACCACTTAATAACCATATCATAAGACCATGTATACAAAATGATCATATGTTATACTCAAAATATATAAGCCATTTTCACATGGCTATACGAATATACATTACCAAAAGATACTTAATTAACAACAAGGGTTAGCCCTATACATGCCATTATCAAGTTCAACTGAAGAGTACCAAAAAGTGGCTTAGATAGTGTGGATGACTTCGACTTTGACACCTCCGAGTCCGATAGCTGACGAACAAAATCTATAATACAGAGAATTTAAGCAACAGAGTAAGCGTTTCGATGCTTAGTAAGTTTATAAGTAAGGAACTCATTTGAAACAAAAACACAAAAGAAATAGCATTCATAAGGATAAATAAATGCCTATGCACAAGATCACGTATTCGTTTTAATTTACACTTTTATCAATAGGTTTATACATTCGAAGTCAAACTTAACTAAATTTCATTTGATTCAATTTCATGTAGCTCAAGTGAGCTATAGACTTCATATAATCCTAAGAAATGGCCGGAAGAGCATTATTCGATTATGTAATCACAACTGACACTGTACCAAATTTTTCCAATGTATATACGATCCATACATGGTCATATTAGGGATTATGAGCACATTAATCGGAATTATTACGACAGAGTCGCACCTTTCCAAACATAAATACCTTCGGAATTTGGCTCGAATGTAACAACCAGCACAAATGCCTTCGGGACTTAACCCGGTTATAATAACCCGCACGAATGCCTTCGGGACTTAACCCGGTTATAGTAACCCGCACGGATGCCTTCGGGACTTAACCCGGTTATATTTTTTTCCAGCTCATAGCCTGCGGACCTTTAGTCCGGATAGATTCTATCAATATACATATCATCATTCACATTTCAACTCCAAAGTTATACTCAAATTCACATGTTCATAACACCATTACAGCTTAACTCCAAATGATCCTCACTATGAATCGCATACCCACATTAATTAATGAACAATTTTATTCATGTGCCAACCAAAAATTTCGATTCATTTACCATATTCTTATAGGCATATTTAATTATGTATACTAGAAGAGCCTACTTAGAAACTTACCTCGGTATATTGAAACGGTTGTGGATTGATTACTCTATTGCTTTCTCCTTTCCCCGATCTAACTTTGATCCCCCTTGCTCTTGAGCTTAATGAATACAAGTAGAAGTATTCAATATTTTTACCAATAATGTTTACTTGTTAGTCACATTCGGAAATCACATATCAAACTCATTTTACTCATGTGGCCGATTATACTTGGTCATACATACACATAATCAAAAATAAATTCCAAAATTTTCACATCATTTATGTACTAAGCCGAATTCACTTGCCAAGTTCATATACATTCTTCAATAATTCCTTCTTTGAACAAACAGATATTCGGCTAAAACAATGAAAATTTTAGCAGCTTTTAATTTAACACCTCTAAGCATTCTTTTCATTTTACTAACTCTAACCACATGCATTACTCAAGCATAACATTTTCATATTCGGCAATAGTATCAAACTTAGTAGCCGATTCTTCCCACTTTGTATCTATGCACCTATTTGATCATTAGTTTAGTTCAAACACCCATACACCAAGATTCATCCAATTTAACATGAAACAAAAACATAAATCCTCAATAGCTACTATGGCCGAAAGTTCTAGTCTTCCCAAAATCAAAATTCCTAACATGGGTTACCTAAAGAACTTGGTAACTAGTTCAATTTTATCTAAAATTTCAAGAATAAACATGAATTTCATACCTTAATGAAGACTTGAAATGGCAGAATGGCTCCTTTCCTCCCAACTCCCCTTTACTTTCGACCTTTTGGAATGAACAAGGTGAACACTTTGTTGTTTTCACCCACTTTCTATATTTTCTTTTCATTAATTCATGATATTATGCCATTTAGCTAATTAAAGTTAATAGAAAATTCATATTTTATTATATAATTTGTAGCATGGTCGGCCACTACCTATAGTTTGGCTAATTTGACATGCAAGTACAAGCACTTTCCAACATATATTAATAGGCCACTTTAGCATTTGCCTAGCACATTTCTAAATTTTCTCATACAAGTCCAATTTAATAAATTTCACATACTATATACAAAATTTAAGCATGAATTTTTTTTACACATGTATATTCATATATAATAAGCATCAAATATGACTGTTAATTATTTTTATGACTCGGTTTCGTGGTCCCGAAACCACTTTTTGACTAGGGTCAATTTAGGGCTGTCACAATTCTCCCCCACTTAAGAAATTTTCGTCCCCGAAAATCTTACCGGTAAATAGATTTGGGTATCGTTCTTTAATAGAGTTCTCGGTTTCCCAAGTAGCTTCTTCGATCCTGTGTTTGAGCCATAACACCTTTACTAACAGAACCCTTTTGTTTCGCAACTCTTTCACCTTACGAGCAAGGATACGAATCGGTTCTTCTTCATAACTCAAGTCAGATTGAATTTCAACCTCTGATGGACTAATTATGTGCGAAGGATTAGATCTATAACGTCGAAGCATCGAGACATGAAAAACATTGTGAATCTTTTCAAGTTCAAGGGGTAAAATCAATCTGTAAGCGACTGGCCCAATTCGTTCGGATATCTCATACGGCCCGATGAATCTCGGACTCAATTTGCCTTTACGGCCAAATCTGAGCACCTTTTTCCAAGGTGAAACTTTAAGAAACACTTTGTCTCCGACCTGATATCCAATATCTTTTCGCTTTAAATCTGCATACGACTTCTGACGATCTGAAGCTGCTTTCAGACTTTCATGGATTACTTTTACTTTCTACTCAGCATCTTTAATCAAATCAACCCCGAAGATTTTATTTTCACTAAGCTCGGTCCAAAACAATGGTGTACGGCATTTACAACCATACAAAGCCTCGTAAGGTGCCATCTTAATGCTTGACTGAAAACTATTGTTGTAAGCGAATTTAATCAAAGGTAAATACCGCTCCCATGAACCACTAAACTCAAGGATGCAACATCTCAACATATCCTCGAGTATCTGAATTATCCGCTCGGATTGACCATCAGTCTGGGGATGAAAAGCGGTGCTAAAATGCAACTTGGTACCCAAAGCTTCTTGCAATTTCTTCCAAAATCGCGAGGTGAACCTCGGATCTCTATCCGACACAATAGAAATAAGTACCCCGTGTAATCATACAATCTGAGAAACATACAATTCAGCTAGTTTATCCAGTGAATAATCCGTACGTATGGGAATAAAATGAGTCGACTTAGTCAGTCTATCAACAACAACCCAAATCGCATCTTTCTTACTTGCCGACAATGGCAACCCAGATACAAAATCCATCGTGACTCGATCCCATTTCCATTCAGGTATCATGATCGGCTGAAGTAAACCTGTAGGCACTTGATGTTCCGCTTTCACTTGTTAACATATTAAACACTTCGAAACAAAATCGGATATGTCTCGTTTCATACCATGCCACCAAAACTGACGTCTCAGATCGTTGTACATTTTCGTACTCCCCGGTGAATTGACATTCGGCTACAATGAGCTTCGTTCAGAATCATCGAGATAAGTTTTGAATTTCTTGGAACACACAAATGACTTCTGAACCGCAAACAATCGTCATCATCAATTTGAAACTCTGATTCCATATTCGAAACACATTCAGCCCGTTTTGCAACCAATTCATCATCGACTTTCTGAGCTTCACGAATTTGATGAATCAACAATGGTTTGGCCTTTAATTCTGCTACTAACACATTATCGGATAGAACGGACAAGTTTACATTCATCGCTCGTAAAGCAAACAGTGATTTACGACTTAAAGCATCCGCAACCACATTAGCCTTTCCCGGGTGATAGTCAATGACAAGCTCATAATCTTTTAAAAACTCAAGCCAAAGTCTTTGTCGCAGATTCAAATCTCTTTGAGTCATCAAATATTTGAGACTTTTGTGATCCGAAAATACATGGCACCTTTCACCAAATAAGTAATGTCGCCATATTTTCGAAGCGAATACGATGGCAGCTAGTTCGAGATCATGGGTTGGATAATTTTTCTCATGTGGCTTCAATTGTCTCGAAGCATAAGCTACAACTCGACCTTCTTGCATCAATACACAACCCAACCCAAGTAAGGATGCATCACTGTAAATGACAAACTCTTTGCCTGATTCGGGCTGCACTAGTACTGGAGCTTCAGTCAAATAAGTTTTTAGTTGATCGAAACTTTTCTGACATTTTTCTGTCCATTCAAACTTAACATCTTTCTGAAGTAGTTTTGTCATTGGTGTGGCTATCATCGAGAAACCCTTTACAAACCATCTGTAGTAACCGGCAAGTCCCAAAAAGCTCCGAACCTCAGTAATATTTCTCGGAGGCTTCCAATTAAGTATGGCTGAAATTTTGCTCGGATCAACTCGAATACCTGATGCAGATACCACATGACCCAAAAAGCTAACTTCTCTCAACCAGAACTCACATTTACTGAACTTAGCATATAACTACTTATCCCGTAAAATCTGCAACACTAATCTCAGGTGTTCAGCATGATCGGTTTCATTTCTCGAATAGACCAAAATATCATCGATAAACACAACTACAAAATGATCCAAATACGGTCTGAAGATCCGATTCATCAAATCCATAAATACCGCAGGGGCATTAGTGAGCCCAAACGGCATCATTAAGAACTCGTAGTGACCGTATCTCGTTCTAAAAGTAGTTTTAGGTATATCTGAATTTCGAACCCGCAACTGATAATAACCCGATCTCAAATCTATCTTTGAAAACACTGAGGCTCCCTTTAGTTGATCAAACAAATCATCAATACGCGGTAACGGATATTTATTCTTTATTGTCACTTTATTCAGCTGACGATAGTCGATGCAAAACCTCATGGTTCCATCCTTCTTTTTCACAAACAATACTGGTGCACCCCAAGGTGAGAAACTCGGTCGAGCGAAATCTCTATCCATCAACTCTTGCAACTGAGCTTTCAATTCCTTTAATTCCGTTGGTGCCATACGATACGGAGCTATCGAAATCGGTGTAGTCCCAGGTACAAGTTCGATGCCAAACTCTACCTCCCGAACAGGTGGTAACCCCGGTAATTCTTCGGGAAAAACATCCGGATATTCACAAACCACTGGTACCGATTCAAGTTTCTTTTCTGATTCTTTATTATCAAGTATGTATGCAAGATCTACTTCACACCCTTTTCTCACATATTTTTGAGCTAACATCGAGGATATTATTGTTGGCAATCCATTCAAAACAGTAGACTCAACTCGGATTATCTCATTATTTGCACTCCTCAAATCAATAGTCTTACTTTTGCAATTCACAACTGCATCATGTACGGTCAACCAATCCAAACCGAGAATAACATCAAATTCATCAAACGGTAAAAGCATCAAGTCAGCCGGAAAACAGGAGCCTCGAATTATTAAGGGGCATTTCTTACACACCTTGTCGACAAGCACATAACGACCCAAGGGATTCGACACTCTAATAACAAACTCAGTAGACTCAACAGGTAAAGTCTTACTGGATGCTAAAGTCTCACATACATAAGAATGAGTAGATCCAGGTTCAATCAAAGCAATTACATTAGTATCAAAGAGAGTGAAAGTACCGGTAATAACATCAGGCGAAGAAGCATCCTCGCGTGTACGTATAGCATAAGCTCTAGAAAGAGCACGAGCCTCAGATATGGTGATAACATCTTTAGACCCTCTCTGACCGCTGTTAGTGTTCCCCGTATTCCTAGGTGGCCTACCTCGTGCTGTAGTAGCACCCAGTTTCCCACTCTAATTTACATTCTGTTCAGACAGTCTCGGGCAATCCTTGATAAAGTGGTCAGCTGATCCGCACTTAAAATAGGAGCGGTCATGGAATCTACAACTCCCCGAATGCCATTTACCGTAATACTGGCACTCCGTCCTGTCCCGACGATCATTTCCAACACTGGCAACCGAAGTGACTCGCGTACTCACAGGGGGTCGATCACGATCTCGTCTGGAAAAGCCCAAAGTGTCTTTAGATCGGCCTGGATCACTTTTAAATTTCTTCGATGATTGTTGAAAGGGCTTTCCCGAAGACCTCTTATGAAATTCTCTTGCTTCCACTTCAGCTTTTCTTTTCTCCTTATTGAGCTCTTCGGCTTTGCAAGCTCGTTCAACAAGTACTACAAATTCTCTAATTTCAAGAATGCCAACATAAAGTTTTATATCTTCGTTCAACCCGTCCTCGAAGCGTTTACACATGATAGCCTCGGACGAAACACATTCCCGAGCGTATCTACTAAGTCTGACAAACTTTCTCTCATAATCAGTAACTGACATAGAACCCTGCTTAAGCTCAAGAAATTCTTTCCATTTCTGATCGATGAATCTTTGACTGATATATTTCTTGCGGAACTCGGTTTGAAAGAATTCCCAAGTAACCCGTTCTCTCGGCACGACGGAAACCAAAGTATTCCACCAATAGTAGGCAGAATCACGTAACAGAGATACAGCACATTTTAAACATTCATCAGGTGTGCATGATAATTCATCGAACACACGAACGGTATTATCAAGCCAAAACTCAGCCTGCTCAGCATCATCACTGTCAGTAGCCTTGAACTCAGTAGCCCCATGCTTCCAAATCCTATCAACTGGGGGCTTGTTCAACCTCGACGGGTCAACTCTAGGAGATATTATAGGTGCAGGGTTTGTATTAGTCGGGGGTGGGGGTTGTGGGATAGCCGTATTAGTTCGAATATACTGATTGAACCAATCATTCATCACGCTATAAAAAGCCTGCCTAGCTTCATCATTCTGATTACTAGCAATAGGTTGAGAGTCCACCGGCGCCGTCCCATGTGCGAGAGCAGGCGCTACACTCTCAACATCATCAGCTACTGCTCGGTTGGGATCAGGATCCATTACTATAAATAAACACACTTTTTTAACTGTCAGAAATCACCACACTATCAGATAAACACATAAAGGCATGTATAGCTATTCCCCTACATATTACGGTAGTCCTAGAATCGACTAAACCGTAGCTCTGATACTAATTAAATGTAACACCCCGTACCCGAGACCGTTGCCGGATTCGAACACGAGGTGCTAACGGACTTAATTCCTTACTTAAACAGCTCATACAATTCATTTTTAAAATTTCCAGACGAGCTGGCTAACTACATCATAGTCACTCTAAAAATCATATCTCGAGTTCTAAAACTCGAAATCCAATTCTGTAAATTTTTTCTGAAACTAAACTCATACATATATATACTATTTTTTTTCTAGAATTTTTGGACTAGCCAATTAGTACAGTTTATTAGTTAAAGTCTCCCCTGTTTCAGAGTTCGACTACTCTGACCTTCATGCATTACGACTTAGATATCTCTCTGTACATGGCTTCAATACTTATACCATTTATTTCTAATGAAACTAGACTCAAAAAGGAATCTGTACATATAAATCATGAATTCTAATTATCTATGGTTAATTTATGGTGAATTTCCAAAGTCAGAATAGGGGATCCAGAAATCGCTCTGGCCCTGTTTCACGAAAACTTAAACACCTCATAAAATACGGCTCATATGGTCGTTTCGTTTCTTTCATATGAAAATATACTCATCAATATTCAATTACATAATTTATTCATTATTTAATTCCATTTCTACTATTTTTAGTGATTTTTCAAATTCGCATCACTGCTGCTGTTAACATCTATTTTAAGGTAAATTTTACCTATTTCATAGTTTTCCATAAATCAACTAGTAATTTGACATACATTATTTCCAAGTATAATCACGATTAGCCACGACATACGTAGCACCAATCGGGCCATGATTGGCCATTCCAATGGCTAATCATTATCAAACATTTCCACACCACTTAATAACCATATCATAAGACCATATATACAAAATGATCATAATGTTATACTCAAAATATACAAGCCATTTTCGCATGGCTATACGAATATACATTACCAAAAGATACTTAATTAACAACAAGGGTTAGCCCTATACATGCCATTATCAAGTTCAACTGAAGAGTACCAAAAAGTGGCTTAGATAGTGTGGATGACTTCGACTTTGACACCTCTGAGTCCGATAGCTGACGAACAAAATCTATAATGCAGAGAATTTAAGCAACAGAGTAAGCGTTTCGATGCTTAGTAAGTTTATAAGTAAGGAACTCATTTGAAACAAAAACACAAAAGAAATAGCATTCATAAGGATAAATAAATGCCTATGCACAAGATCACGTATTCGTTTTAATTTACACTTTTATCAATAGGTTTATACATTCGAAGTCAAACTTAACTAAATTTCATTTGATTCAATTTCATGTAGCTCAAGTGAGCTATAGACTTCATATAATCCTAAGAAATGGCCGGAAGAGCATTATTCGATTATGTAATCACAACTGACACTGTACCAAATTTTTCCAATGTATATACGATCCATACATGGTCATATTAGGGATTATGAGCACATTAATCGGAATTATTACGACAGAGTCGCACCTTTCCAAACATAAATACCTTCGGAATTTGGCTCGAATGTAACAACCAGCACAAATGCCTTCGGGACTTAACCCGGTTATAATAACCCGCATGAATGCCTTCGGGACTTAACCCGGTTATAGTAACCCGCACGGATGCCTTCGGGACTTAACCCGGTTATATTTTTTTCCAGCTCATAGCCTGCAGACCTTTAGTCCGGATAGATTCTATCAATATCATATCATCATTCACATTTCAACTCCAAAGTTATACTCAAATTCACATGTTCATAACACCATTATAGCTTAACTCCAAATGATCCTCACTATGAATCGCATACCCACATTAATTAATGAACAATTTTATTCATGTGCCAACCAAAAATTTCGATTCATTTACCATATTCTTATAGGCATCTTTAATTATGTATACTAGAAGAGCCTACTTAAAAACTTACCTCGGTATATTGAAACGGTTGTGGATTGATTACTCTATTGCTTTCTCCTTTCCCCGATCTAACTTTGATCTCCCTTGCTCTTGAGCTTAATGAATACAAGTAGAAGTATTCAATATTTTTACCAATAATGTTTACTTGTTAGTCACATTCGGCAATCACATATCAAACTCATTTTACTCATGTGGCCGATTATACTTGGTCATACATACACATAATCAAAAATAAATTCCAAAATTTTCACATCATTTATGTACTAAGCCGAATTCACTTGCCAAGTTCATATACATTCTTCAATAATTCCTTCTTTGAACAAACAGATATTCGGCTAAAACAATGAAAATTTTAGCAGCTTTTAATTTAACACCTCTAAGCATTCTTTTCATTTTACTAACTCTAACCACATGCATTACTCAAGCATAACATTTTCATATTCGGCAATAGTATCAAACTTAGTAGCCGATTCTTCCCACTTTGTATCTATGCACCTATTTGATCATTAGTTTAGTTCAAACACCCATACACCAAGATTCATCCAATTTAACATGAAACAAAAACCTAAATCCTCAATAGCTACTATGGCCGAAAGTTCTAGTCTTCCCAAAATCAAAATTCCTAACATGGATTACCTAAAGAACTTGGTAACTAGTTCAATTTTATCTAAAATTTCAAGAATAAACATGAATTTCATACCTTAATGAAGACTTGAAATGGCCGAATGGCTCCTTTCCTCCCAACTCCCCTTCACTTTCGGCCTTTTGGAATGAACAAGGTGAACACTTTGTTGTTTTCACCCACTTTCTATATTTTCTTTTCATTAATTCATGATATTATGCCATTTAGCCAATTAAAGTTAATAGAAAATTCATATTTTATTATATAATTTGTAACATGGCCAGCCACTACCTATAGTTTGGCTAATTTGACATGCAAGTACAAGCACTTTCCAACATATATTAATAGGCCACTTTAGCATTTGCCTAGCACATTTCTAAATTTTCTCATACAAGTCCTATTTAATAAATTTCACATACTATATACAAAATTTAAGCATGATTTTTTTTTACACATGCATATTCATATATAATAAGCATCAAATATGACTGTTAATTATTTTTATGACTCAGTTTCATGGTCCCGAAACCACTTTCCGACTAGGGTCAATTTAAGGCTGTCACAGTACCCAGATGTATTCCCAGAGAATTACCCAGATTACCACCTAAAAGGGAGATAGAGTTTGGTATTGAATTGGTGCCAGGGACAACTCCCATTTCTATTGCTTCGTACAGAATGGCACCAACTGAATTGAAGGAGTTGAAAGCATAGTTGCAAGAGCTGACGGATAAAGGTTTTGTAAGGCTGAGCTTTTCATCTTGGGGTGCTCCCGTTCTATTTGTAAAGAAGAAAGATGGTTCGATAAGGTTATTTATAGATTACCGCCAACTGAACAAGGTAACTATCAAAAATAAGTATCCTTTGCCAAGGACTAATGATTTATTCAACCAGTTGAAAGGAGACACTGTGTTCTCTAAGATAGACTTGAGGTCTGCTATTACCAACTGCAAGTTAAAGAATTGGATATACCTAAGATAGCCTTTAGGACAAGGTATGGTCATTATGAATATCTTGTCATGCCATTTGGGCTGACGAATGCACCGGCTGTATTTATGGACTTAATGAATAGAATCTTTTGGCCATATTTCGATAAGTTTGTCGTTGTTTTTATTGACGACATCTTGATTTATTCCAAAGATGAGTCAGAACATGCATGTCGAAACAATTTTTTTATTTGAAAAAAACAGGGATCGACTTTTTAAAACAAAGTGTGGAGTCGCCACCAATATATTTGTTTAGGTGTGATTGGATCACCTGATAAAACATTTTGTTCCATTTAAATCAATTTTGGTCCACATAAATTTAAAAATGGTTTCGAGAGCCAGTTACGTATAAGGAAGGGTTGGCACCCTCACTACGCCCAAAAATTGGTACCAGATTAATTAAGTGCTGTCCTTATGTCTAGGTTTTTTTTTTAAAAAAATTGAAATATGGTTCCTTTTAAAACATCTGAGTGGTTCAAGTTGGTCGTCAAAACTCTCTCGTTTCAAAGGTATAAAGTATCACCCAACACAATAGGACATGATCCTTTATAACTTTGATATCACGATTGATTTTTGACTTCCAAAAGCTCTTAGGTCAAAAATTATAGAAGGATGTCCAAATATTTAGTCCAACGAAAAATCGAAACCCAGCACAGTAAGGCACGATTTCTCGACTTTCTAAATACTAAACATTGCCTTATTTTAGGATTTTTAAGAAGATTTGTAAACTCAACACATATTAATTTTACTTGAAATAAAATGGAATAATTGATTTTAAAGAGTTGGAAATTATAAAGCGACCACTGTAAACCAAAAGGAGAAAAATAAAAACATGGGATAATATGTATGCATAAAATACGATAATTGATGAATGAAGATAATATAAATTATTTAATCAACTAACAAAACAAACAATTCAATATAACTATTCTAAGAAAAATATAACCAATTTTCCAAGCATGGATGACGAACAGTTGATATAACAATACAAAAACAAAAATAATATACAACAATAATATATATAGCCTAATACAACACAATCAATACAAGATATAGAAAACAAAATGGAAATTAGAAATCAATATGGTATATAACAATTTTAAAATAATGATGAACTAATGAACACATAATATACAATATATGGATTGATGAATTGATGAATTTGAAATAATTTGTAATAAAACTAGGGATATATATGTAATCATTAAAATAAGTGTTATATAATGAAGATTTGTTAAAATACATACAATAAAGGAGAATTTAAATAATATATAAATATGAAAGGATAGCAAAAATACATAATAAAATATAATCTTAGGAAATACACATAATAAGTTTACAAAACGCATATCTACATAAATAGATTTAGAAGTAATTATTTGTAAAAATAGTATGAAATTAATAATGCATATAAGATTAAATTAATTTTATTATATATGTAACGGATTTTAAAAAAATATATAATTATGTATAGAAAGAAAAACAATATGTATAAAATACATGAAGTTAGTGATGTATATAGATCAAACATATGTACCAATATATATACATGTATATATAATAATAATCTAAAAGATACATAAGATATTTAGGATTTTCCTTTAAACAACAAAGATACATAATAAAATATAGGAATAAATTTAAAAGAAATTATATGTATAAAATAACATAGGATTAATAATATATATACAATAAAACTAATTTTATCATAAACTATATATATTAATGTAAGGATAATTTAAATTAAAGATTATACTAAAATTTAAAATGATATGATACAAAAGACAATTTTAAAATAATAAATTTATATAAAAAAACGAAGTAAACTTATCCAAGTAACTCAAAATGTACATAAATAAAATTTAAAAGATAAATGCTAAATGAATTAAAAAAACAATGAATCATACAAATTGAAATAAAAACTTAATGGAAATAAAATCAAATTAAAAGGTATAATTAATAAATAAAATAAACCATTAAAATAGAAATAAGGACCAAAGTGCAATGCGCGTGAATGTGCGAGGATTAAAACCGCAATTATTCCAAGTTTTTGAACGCACCATGTAAACATGGATCAAATCAAAACAGCGCAAAAGTTTTAGGAAAGAATTAAAAAATAAAAGAAACATAAATGGGGCTCAATCAGATGACTGCAAAACAAGAAGGTACCAAGTGCGCAATTCACCCAAATCAATTAAGTGCGCGGATCCTCCCCAGGTCGGGTTGGTTTGTGCGCGGGTTCCTCCATCCCCTTAATGGCACCGTTTGGTTTATGTATAAAACTAAAAAACCTTTTCCCCTAAGTTGTTTGTTCAAGATCAGAAGAAACAAAAAACTTTCTCCCTTTTTCTTCTGCTAGGGCACGAAAGCAGGCCCACATCACTGCTAGGAGATCAGAGGACTCTCCGAAGGCTAACTCCAACACCAGAGGGGAAGTTTTTTATGATGGAGTAATGAATCGATTTTGGTATTTCTTCCTCTTTTCCCTTTTTCCCTTTTCTTTTATATTTTCTACATGCAGTGTATAAAAATCAAACAAATAGAATCGAAATTTCAAAAATATTGAGGTCTAGAATCACCTCTTAAAAACTGATCTAAGATTGCTTTTTATTTTTCAATATCTGTGTATTTTTTGCTATTCTATTCGTAAAAAGAAGGAGAAAAAAAGATCCCCTTTACATCCATTTTCATTCGATTTTATAACCGAATAAATAAGAATAAAATAAATAAAAAATAAAAATTTCCTTGTTGTTATTTGCTGCTTTCTCCTTTTGTTTGTTAGTTTTTTGCAGCTGTGTATGGCATGGAGGAACGGAGATTGTGACGTGAAGACTGGTTCCGTTGTGAGGCTGCAGCGCGCGTGAACTTGGTGGCTTAGGGTTTCCTGAGTGTTTTTTTTGTTTTGGGCTGGGATTTGGGTTAGGGTTTATTTTATTTTGGGCTAATAATTGCTTGTAAGTGTGCTAGATAATTGGGCTTGTAACAAGGACATTGGACTTGATTATTTTAGTTTTATTATTTTTGGTTTATTTTTGGTTTTGGTTCTGGTGTAAGCCCGGGTAGATTTGGGCCTGTACAGCTGCCCCTCTTTGCTCATTGTCGTGTAATGGGAATGAAGCAAAGACCTTTAAAAGGGCCAATCTTGCCCAGTCTTGTCAAATCTCAACTTCTTTGGTGCTCTTCTTCTTCAAGTAGTCTCACTGTAACTTTAGGGAAATAGGACTGGTGACTTAAATTTGCTCCATTGCCGATACATGGAGATAAGATTCGCCATCATTGATCTGCTCCACAACTGCTTAAGGAGATAAGATCTTCAATCTTCAGTCTGCTTCCTTGCTACCTCAGGAAGATAAGACTACAATCGCCAACCTGCTCTCTTGCTACCTCAGAGAGATAAGGCTAATGGCTAAAATCTGCTCCATTGCCGATACATGGAGATAAGATTCGCCATCTTCCATCTGCTCCACAACTTCTTAAGGAGATAAGATCTTCAATCTTCAGTCTGCTTCCTTGCTGCTACCTTAGGAAGATAAGACTACCATCTTCAACTTGCTCTCTTGCTACCTCAGATAGATAAGGCTAGAGGCTAAAAACTACTCTATTGCCGATACATGGAGATAAGATTCGCCATCTTTGATCTGCTCTGCTACTACTGAGGGAGATAAGATCCTTAATCTTCAGTCAGGTTCCTTGCTACCTCAGGAAGATAAGACTCAATCTTCAACCTGCTCTCTTGCTACCTCAGAGAGATATGGTTAGTGGCTAAAATCTGCTCTATTGCTGATACATGGAGATAAGATTTGTCGTCTTTGGTCTACTCCATTGCAACTTTAGGGAAATAAGACCTGTCACTTCAACCTACTCCACTGCAACTTCAGGGAGATAAGGTTTGTAATCTTTGACCTATTCCGCTGCAACTTCAGGGATATAAGATCTGACTTCACCGATGTTAGTATACCGTCCTATTGGACATGTCCTGTAGACTAGGTTTCATGTATCATGCTTATGCCAATTAATTAGGATTGTATGATCAAAATGAATCAAGTACTCCTAACTAGATGTGATGATGATGTCAAATAATTAGGACGCTATGATCGAAATTAATCAAATCTCCAAACTAGATGTGATGCTGATGTCAAATAATTAGGATACTATGATCAAAGTGAATGAAATGCTCCTAATGTGATGTGAATGATATATGAATGCAAAAATAAGAATGATCTTTTTAAATGATCTTTTTTTTTAATGCTCAAGGTATCATCGCTCGTTTTTCACCAGGGCACTATCACTGATTTATTATGCTCCCATCTTGCTCGGCTGGTATTCTTGACAGAAAACCCAAAGAAACAATTACATTTTGCTCAGCAAGCTTGCCCTGCTGTAATTTCAAGGTCCCTTACACTGTAACTTCTGGGACATAAAGTTTGAACTTCCCACTGCAACCTTAGGGAAATAATCATTTGATTTCTTCTATCCATCCTGTGGCCACTCAGAGGTATAGGATTTGCATCATCTTCAATTAATTTGATCTGTTACACCATTCCCTGGGTGTAATGAACAGCTGTATATGCCTGATATCTGCATGAATACAGAATACCATTTTTCTTTTCTCGAGAATAATCTAATTGCTCGTTCCTTGCCGGGATTACAATACTGATGTAATTCCTTTTTGCTCAACCAATATTGTTGATAGAAATTCCAAAGAGATAATCTCAATTTGGGCTTAAATATTTCCAACCCTTAAGCTTGGTGAGTTTTAAACAATAGTCCTGTTTCAGGCTCCTATATTATTTAGAAACTTCCCAAAGTAATATGCGAAACTCCCTTTATGAAAGTATTATTAGTCCAAAAATCATTATTTCAATGCAAAATGCTTGAAAAAGATCATAATCATGGACAAGAAAGGAATTATTGAGAACATAACTCGAAACAAACAAGCAAATGTAACCAAGAAAGAAATTTATTGGGTCGTAACCTGAAAAGAATAAGGTAATCAAAGGTTAACAAAAAAATGGGTAAAAATGGAAAGCTAGGTGCCCTAGATATCGCAGCTTGAGCTTCTCTGTACCAACTTCTTAAGAACCATTCTGAGCTCAATCTGTGTTTAGAGGATCCGGAGTACTTTGTCAATGCCCCAAGACATAACATACTTCTTTCATTGTTAATTCAGGCATAGCAAGACTACTGTATGCCCCATTTTGTTCCCAATTTGATCCACCATTTTTAGGTTTTCAACTCAAATCCCCCTTTGGTCTCAAAGCGCGCTTTGCGGGTTTTCGCTTTGGCCTCTCATTTTCTTTCTTTTTTTATTTTTATTTTTATTTTTATTTAATTTTTTAATTTTTTAATTTTGATTTTTTATTTTGATCTCTTTCTTTTTTTTAAAGGTCTCAAGGTGCCCTTTGCTGGTTTTCACCTTGGCCTCTCCCATTTTAGGTAGAATATTCTTTGACTGCATTTTGATTTCCCTGAACTAGGCAAATCCTTTCGGTCAATATTAATGCTTCTCCAGAACAGGCCTTCTTTACTACATAAGGTCCCTCTTAGTTTGGCATATTTCTTCCTTTGAAGTCCTTTTGGTATAAGAGGGATCCTTTTTAATATCAAGTTCCCCTCATAGAATTTTCTCATATCATTCATTTCTGGTACATTAGACTATGACAGAATCTTCTCTCTTCAAATTCAACTGATCATATCGAGCATAGATCCATTTTGCCTTATCTAACTTCCACTCTAACAAAACTCAAAGACAAAGAATCTCGTCTTCAAAACTGTTTCTATCCCATAAACCAATGAGCAATGTGTTGCCCCAGCGAAGGTCCTGGCCAACGTTCGATAAGCATGGAGGGTAAATGATAACTTCTTTATGCCAATCTTACAAGACTCAGTCATCTTTCACTATGACCTTTGTTTTATTGTTTTATTGCTTTTCTTTTTGTGTACTTTTGTTTTTCTTTTTGGATGCCTTTACTGCACTGTGATATGGTGTCTGATTTTTGAATAGACTGCTAACTTTTGACATTGTGCAGTTGTATTACTTGTCAGCAACCCTTTTTTTTTAGATTTGATGACTATTGACCCTCGTAATATTGGCATATGAAGTGACCTTCACCCTCTTCGTGAAGTAATCAATGACTGCCAAGATGAATCAATGTATATTAGACGAGAATGGCCTGATAACATCCATGCCCCATATAGAGAAAGTCTGTGAAGAAATGAATAAGGCATATGAATCTTGTCTCCTTAAATATAGCCTAACTAATGCAATCCCCTTCCATGGTGGATCAACAGTACCCAAACCTCATGATTAGTGTGGCTATCATGAAACCATTAACATGTCCTTCTAACACCCGTATAGGCATTTTTTAGCATCCACAAGTCTTAGTATCCCAAGTATATCCTGACATGATTATGCGATAACATCTTTGAATTCTTGGAATAACTCAATGATGATTCGCTTTGTTCTTATGGTGACTCAGGCTTCGATCTTTGCCTCTTGCTCACAATGTCCATTGATCCTTCGTAAAGTAGGATTCGTTTTTCATCTTGTTCTATCGTCCTTAACAAATCAGGAAATAAGTCACAATCTCTATCATCTTTAAAGTTTTGAGATCTACTTAAACACATATCGCACCCCAAAAGGGAGTCAGTTACAGCGTTGCTCATGTCGTTGATATCTGGGGACCTATTGTTGGTACAAAGGCAAATTCCAAAGAATAAATGATTCCAAGGATGATTATTTGTATGGTATGATCATGAATAAGAATGAAAACATATTTTAAAAAAATAGTCCAAAGAACAAAAGAATATATAAAGAATGAAAGAATATTTACTCAAAAAGAATGCATTTTATTGAAATAAAAATTTTTGGACACAAGCCTATTTCACAAAAGGATTCTTATTGCCCCTAGGCTTAAAGCAACAAGCGCGTTTTGAACATTACTCTAGATCAACTCTAAAAAATACAAGGATCTCTTCCACAGTCCCATTGCTTAAAACACCCTAAGTACATAAGGGTTTGGAAACTTTTATTCCCTGGACCTCTCTTTGGATATGTCATTCAAATTCCCTTTGATAGCTAGTGGTTACAGCCCCCGGCTGGCCTATGTTGACCAATTTAGAAGGCATGATCACAATGTTTACTTCATTTTCTTTGTTTATTGGGGTCAACCTTTTAGCGTTTTCTCCCAAATCTATCTTCCCACTTTTTATCGCATTTTCAATCATCTCACAGGAAATTACTATATCTGAAAAGCTCAGATTAGCACTTCCCAACAGATGGTCAATGAACGAAACTTTCAGAGTATTAATGAAAAGCATCGTGGTCTCCTTTTCCAGAAGAGGCGGCTAGACTTGTGTTGCTACCCCTCTCCATCTTTAGACATATTGCCTGAAACTCTCATTTTGCATCTTTTTCATCTTTTGTAGGGTAATTCTATCGGGTGCCATGTCTGTTACATAGTTATACTGCTTCATAAAATCTTTTCCTAATTCCTTTCATGAATTAATTTTAGCACAACTCAATTGATTGTACCATTTAGCTGCTGACCCGATCAGACTATCTTGGAAGCAGTAAATTAATAGTTGGTCATTATTAACATATCCTGTCATCCTTTGAAAGAACATTGTGATATGAGCTTCAGGACAACTAGCCCCATTGTACTTTTCAAAATCTGGACTTTTAAATTTTGGCGGGAGTACTAGATCGGGAACCAAACTTAGATCCTTTCCGTCGATCCCATAGTAGAAGTTAACATTCTCCATTGCCCTAAATTTTTCCTCCAACCACCTATACCGATCCTCAAGTTGTCTTGGAAATTCCCTCTTTGCTTTTTCCATTTCATCCAGATCAGGAACTTCAAGATTGGTTAGGTTGCCCCCTCAGATTGGAGCCTGAGCCTATCGGGTAATCCACTGGTGCTGAGTTACCAGCCTGATATTGCTGAGTTCTGATAATAGGTACACCTTGTGGACATGTCTGAGCATTTTTTGGGATGAAACCTGGAGGGTAGAGAGACTCCTCATTGTTCTCCCCAGCATTAATCATGGAACTTTTCCTTTCTTCAAGCCCCTTAGTCAGCAATTGGGACAACTGATTCATCATATTCCTTTGAGACTCTAGCACCTAGTCTCTCATATCCTACCAAATCTTCTCTAGTTGCTCTTGCATCTGAATTTGTAACTAGTCTTGCATCTTTCTTTGAAGTTGTTCAAGTCTTTCCAATCTTTAGTCCATATCTTTTGTCTTAGTATGGGTACCGTAACAACGCTTGGTTGGTAAGTTTTTATCAGTTTCTAGATTAACTGAAATGATTTCAACTAATTAGGGACCCTTTTATGAAAATCTAATGCAAATGATGCAATGATGCAATGGAATGAAAATGCCTGGGATGAATGCAAAAGAAAAAAAGGCATTGATTTTGAATTCAATTCCATTAGAACAACTTTCTAGAAAACAAATTTCTTTACATAAAATGGATTACATATACGGCCTTGCTTTCATATTCCAAGCGAAGACACCGATCCCTTTTCTTCATGAAAGTCAAATCTCACAAGCTTCCAATAAATGCCTCCACTAGCCCCTTTTTGCTTGATCCAGGCCGCGACTTAATATTCTCACGATGCTGATTAGCTCCTTTAAGAAAGCCAGGATGTGACGGCTTTTGAATAATATTTATTGGCTTGAATCCTCAGGTAAAGTCTTGTTTTCCTTTGTGAACCATCAACCTTTTTTCGTTATGTTTACTTGAACCATATTCAGACAACCGTATTATAATCCACTTTATCAAGAAATTCATTTTCTTATGAAAAACTATTCTATTTAGCAATCAAATATGAATCAACACCTCCTTTCTATGATGATGTAATGCAATGCAATTATAAACAAAACAAAAACAAAACACGTTAGTACAGGAGAAATAAATAACAAATAAAGCACCTATTCGAGTGACCACTAAATTTGGGCAAGGTTCTACCTAAGGTGGACTCTTAGAGTTCACTATATGTGGCTCAATTCTAGAGAAAAGGTACCTGAACCAGTAGATTCCTCAATCCTCACCCATTATAGGCTCATATGGATCGAGTTCAGTTCAGGGGAATACATTTCCCTATGGCCATACGGAGATGAAAATCTCACGAAATCATAGGTATGGATGTATCCCAGAAGTAACCCACTAGCCCATGCGGAGGTGAAAACCTCACAAAAGCATAGTTTCTTACTCCCACTTAAAAGGTGTGGCCATTACAGTCATGCAATGCAATGCAAGAATACTCTACAGGACTCAAACCACAACAATCATACAAACAAATGCAACAAAAAAATCATGATTTTCAAATTAAATTTTCAACTTTAGACAAAAGGACAGAAAATAATCAATTTTATGGCTTGACTCTCTTGTTCAATCCCCAGTGGAGTCGCCAAGCTATCGAATCCAATTTTTTATTTGGAAAAAACAGGGATAGACTTTTAAAACAAAGTGTGGAGTCGCCACCAATCTTTTTGTTTTGGTGTGATTGGATCACCTGATAAAACATTTTGTTCCATTTAAATCAATTTTGGTCCATGTAAATTTAAAACTGGGTTCGGGATTCGGTTACGTATGAGGAAGGATTGGCACCCTCACTATGCCCAAAAACTGGTACCAGATTGATTAAGTGTTGTCCTTATGTCTATGGTTTTTTTCAAAAAAAATTTGAAATATGGTTCCTTTTAAAACATCTGAGTGGGTCAAGTTGGTCGGCAAAACTCTCTCATTTCAAAGGTATAAAGCATCACATCCAACACAATAGGACATGATCCTTTATACCTTTGATAACACGATTGATTTTTGACTTCCAAAAGCTCTTAGGTCAAAAAATACAGAAGGATGTCCAAATATTTAGTCCAACGAAAAATCAAAACCCAGCACAGTAGGGCACGATTTCTCGACTTACTAAATACTAAACATTGACTTATTTTAGAATTTTTAAAAAGATTTGTAAACTCAACACATATTAATTTTACTTGAAATAAAATGGAATAATTGATTTTAAAGAGTTGGAAATTATAAAGTGACCTTTGTAAACCAAAAGGAGAAATATAAAAACATGGGATAATATGCATGCATAAAATACGATAATTGATTAATGAAGATAATATAAATTATTTAATCAACTAACAAAACAAATAATTCAATATAACTATTCTAAGAAAAATATAACCAATTTTCCAAGCATGGATGAAGAACAATTGATATAACAATACAAAAATGAAAATAATATACAACAATAATATATATAGCCTAATACAACATAATCAATATAAGATATACAAAACAAAATGGAAATTAGAAATCAATATGGTATATAACAATTGTAAAATAATGATGAACTAATGAACACATAATATATAATATATGGATTGATGAATTGATGAATTTGAAATAATTTTTAATAAAACTAGGGATATATATAATGAAGATTTGTTAAAATACATATAATAAAGGAGAATTTAAATAATATATAAATATGAAAGGATAGCAAAAATACATAATAAAATACAATCTTAGGAAATACACATAATAAGTATACAAAACGCATATCTACATAAATAGATTTAGAAGTAATTATTTGTAAAAATAGTATGAAATTAATAATGCATATAAGATTAAATTAATTTTATTATATATGTAACGGATTTTAAAAAAATATAATTATGTATACAAAGAAAAACAATATGTATAAAATACATGAATTTAGTGATGTATATAGATGAAACATATGTACCAATATATATACATGCATATATAATAATAATCTAAAAGATACATACGATATGTAGGATTTTCCTTTAAACAACAAAGATACATAATAAAATATAGGAATAAATTTAAAAGAAATTATATGTATAAAATAACATAGGATTAATAATATATATAGAATAAAAGTAATTTTATCATAAACTATATATATATTAATATAAGGGTAATTTAAATTAAAAATTATACCAAAATTTAAAATGATATGATACAAAAGAGAATTTTAAAATAAAAATTTTATATAAAAAATAAAAAAAAAACGAAGTAAACTTATCCAAGTAACTCAAAATGTATATAAATAAAATTTAAAAGATAAATGCTGAATGAATTAAAAAAACAATGAATTATACAAATTGAAATAAAAACTTAATGGAAATAAAATCAAATTAAAAGGTATAATTAATAAATAAAATAAACCATTAAAATAGAAATAAGGACCAAAGCGCAATGCGCGTGAATGTGCGAGGATTAAAAACGAAACTATTCCAAGTTTTTGAACGCACCATGTAAACATGGATCAAATCAAAGCAGCGCATAAGTTTTAGGAAAGAATTAAAAAATAAAAGAAACATAAATGGGACTCAATCAGATGACTGCAAAACAAGGAGGGACCAAATGTGCAATTCACCCAAATCAATTAAGTGCGCGGATCCTCCCCAGGTCAGGTTGGTTCATTCGCGGGTTCCTCCATCCCCTAAACGACACCGTTTGGTTTATGTATAAAAACTAAAAATCCCTTTCCCCTGAGTTGTTTGCTCAAGATCAGAAGAAACATAAAACTTTCTCCCTTTTTCTTCTGCTAGGGCACGAAAGTAGGCCCGCATCATTGCTAGGAGATCAGAGGATGATCCGAAGGCCAACTCCGATGCCATAGGGGAAGTTTTCGACGATGGAGGAACGAATCAATTTTGGTATTTCTTCCTCTTTTCCCTTTTCTTTTATATTTTCTACATGCAGTGGATAAAAATCAAAGAAATAGAATCGAAAATTCCAAAATATCGAGATCTAGAATCACCTCTTAAAAACTGATCTAAGATTGCATTTTCTTTTTCAATATCTGTGTATTTTTTGCTATTCTATTCGTAAAAGGAAAGAGAATAAAAAAGATCCCCTTTACATCCATTTTCATTCAATTTTATAACTGAATAAATAAGAATAAAATAAATAAAAAATACAAATTTCTGTGCTGTAATTTGCTGATATTTGCTGCTTTCTCCTTTTGTTTGTTAGTTTTTTGTAGGTGTGTATGGCGTGGAGGAACAGAGATCGTGATGTGAAGACTGGTTCTGTTGTAAGGCTGTGGCACGTGTGAACTTGGTGGCTTAGGGTTTCCTGAGTGTTTTTTTGTTTTGGGCTGGGATTTGGGTTAGGGGTTTATTTTATTTTGGGCTAATAATTTCTTGTAAGTGGGCTAGATAATTGGGCTTGTAATAGGGACATTGGACTTGATTATTTTAGTTTTATTATTTTTGGTTTATTTTTGGTTTTGGTTCTGGTGTAAGCCCGGGCAGATTTGGGCCTGTACAATGCAAAGCACTTGAGAATTATGTTGCAGACCTTGCGGGAAAAACAGTTGTATGCTAAGTTTAGCAAGAGTGAGTTTTGGCTCCAGGAAGTTGGATTTTTAGGTCATATTGTTTCGGGTGAAGGCATCCGAGTTGATCCAAGTAAGATCTCCGCCGCCTAAAAATGTAACCGAGGTTAAGAGCTTTTTGGGCTTAGTTGGTTACTATCAAAGGTTTGTGAAAGTATTCTCTATGATAGCGAATCCGATGACAAGGTTACTATAGAAAGACGTTAACTTTGAATGGACGGAGAAGTGTTAGCAAAGTTTTGAGAAGTTAAAGACATTGCTGACTGAAGCTCCTGTTTTAGTATTGCCTGAGTCGGGAAAATAATTTGTAGTTTACAGTGATGTATCTTTGAATGGATTGGGTTGTGTACTCATGCAAGATGGCAAGGTGATAGCCTATGCTTCATGGCAATTGAAGTCACCTGAGAAGAACTATCCGACGCATGACCTAGAGCTTGCCTCCATTGTTTTTGCCTTGAAAATTTGGAGGCATTACTTATATGGAGAGACTTGTTGTATATTCACATACCACAAGAGTTTGAAGTATTTGATGGCTCAAAAAGAATTAAATTTGAGGCAGTAAAGGTGGCTAGAGTTAATCAAGGATTACGAACTGATTATTGACTATCACCCGGGAAAGGCGAATGTGGTTACCGACGCATTAAGCAGAAAGTCCTTGTTTGCACTGAGAGCAATGGACGCTCGATTAGCGTTACTTGATGATGGTTCAGTCTTGGCAGAGCTTGAGGCTAGGCCAACATTTCTGCAAGAAATCTATGATGCTCAATCTAAAGGCAGTAACCTTCAAACTAAAAGAGCTCAATGTGAGTCGGCTGTTGAATCAGATTTTTGAATTGGTTTCAATGGATGTTTGGTGTTTAGAGATAGGGTTTGTGTACCCAAGGACAATGAGCTTATTCGGAAGATTTTGCAAGAAGCACATAACAACCGTTTGTCCATTCACCCGGGAAGTACAAAGATGTACAATGATTTGAAGAAAATATACCGGTTGAACGGCATGAAAAGAGATATTTCTGAGTTTGTATCGAGATGCCTAGTATGTTAGCAAGTTAAAGCTACACACCAAGTGCCTTCAGGTTTGATGTAGCCTGTAATGGTCCCCGAATGGAAGTGGGATAGAGTTACCATGGATTTCGTGACAGGATTTCCATTGACTCCTAAAAAGAAAGATGCTATATGGGTTGTAGTGGATAAATTGACGAAGTCAGCTCATTTCATTCCAGTAAGAACAGATTACTCTCTTAATAAGTTGGTCGACTTGTACATGTTAGAGATTGTGAGATTACATGGGGTACCATTGTTGATTATTTCAGACAGAGACCCGAGGTTCACTTCAAGATTCTGGAAGAAATTACAAGAAGCCTTGGGTACTAAGTTGAGCTTTAGTACAACTTTCCACCCTCAGACAGATGGTCAGTCTGAGCAGATGATTCAGATTCTCGAAGATATGTTACGATGTTGCATCCTCAAATTTCAGGGTAGTTGGGAAAAATATTTGCCTTTGGTGGAATTCGCCTACAACAACAGTTTTCAGACGAGTTTGAAGATGGCACCGTATGAGGCCTTGTATGGCAGGAAGTGCCAAACTCCATTGTACTGGATAGAACTTAAGGAAAATCAGAGTCACGGAGTTGATTTGATTAAAGAAACTGAAGAGAAAGTTAAAGTGATACGAGACTGTTTGAAAGCGGCATCGGATAGGCAAAAGTCATATGCTGATCTAAAAAGAAAGGAAATTGAGTTCCAAGTTGGAGATAGAGTATTCTTGAAAGTATGTCCATGGAAAAAGGTGCTGAGATTTGGCCGGAAAGGCAAACTGAGTCCGCGATTTATCGGACCGTACGAGATCATTAAAAGAGTTGGACCGTTAGCCTATCGCTTGGCATTGCCACCTAAACTGGACAAGATTCATGATGTGTTCCATGTATCTATGTTAAGGCGATACTGATCAGACCACTTTCATGTGATTTTGTCGACTGAGATTGAAATTCGACCGGACATGACCTATGGAGAGGAACCAGTTAAAATATTGGCTCGTGAGATTAAACAGCTAAGGAATAAAGATGTGGCCTTAGTAAAAGTTTTATGGCATCGACATGGTGCAGAAGAGGCTATATGGGAACCAGAAGAAACCATGAGAAGCCAATATCCAAATCTGTTCACTGGTAAGACTTTCGAGGACGAAAGTCCCTAAGGGGGAAGAAATGTAACACCCCAAAATAGGGCTTAGGCGGAATAGTAGTTTCGTAACCATAAATCTGACATCAAAATATTAATTTTATAATTATTATGAGGCTTAAAATATGAGAATATGCATGTGTTAAAGTTTCATAAAGGAATTCTATGAGTAAGGTGTCCAATTGGAAATTAGGAACTAAATTGAATAAATTGCAAAACTTGGATTCTAGAAGCAATTTGTATGAAATTGCTTTAGATTATAATTTAGAAGGTCTTGGAGAGCAATTTGCCAAATTTCTAAGTTTTTGGACAAAAATGGGTTTGCATGGATGAAATTTTAAAGAAAGGGCTTAAGGGTATTTTGGTCATTTGGCATTTTAATGAAATAAAATGGGAAAAAAAGCCAAAATAAGCCATCTTCTTCCCCATAGCTACTGAAATTCCTAGAGCTCCATAAGCTAGGGTTTTCCACATTTCAAGCTCAATAGTAAGTGCTCCCAAGCCCCATTTTTAATGCTTTTTGTATTTTTAAGATCCCGGTAGCTTGCTCTCTCCATTTCTACCCATATTTCATGCTAGGGCTCATGTTTAAAAATTTACTCATGCATGAGTTACTTGTATTTTGATGTTTTATGGAGGAATATGAAAGTTTGATGTGTGTTAAACAATTTTTCCTAGGTGATTTTCATGAAAAACCCTTAAAGGGACCTCTTTGCAAAAGTTGTAAAATGTGTGGTAGAAATGTGAAAATAATGGAAAATGTGGGCAGCCATAAGAGAGAAAAATGTTTGGCTAGGCTTGGGTAAGATAGAAATTACATGTGTTTCATTATACGAGCCTAGGGACTAAATCGTAAAAATGTGAAAGGTTAGACGCAAAACGGTCATTTGGACCGGGGGTGGAATTTAGGCTTGAAATGTATAATGTGGAGTGTTAATGATTTAATTTTTTCATTATAGACCCCGAGGAACAAATTTCAGAGGTCGATCGAGGAAAACGAAAGGTTTCGGAATAACCAAAACAATGAACTGAAATGATTACCAGGTAAGTTCGAATGACTTAAAGTAAACTGATAATATGCATAATTGAATGATTTATAAATGTATGATAGTTGCATTTATTGATAACATGAAATGCATCCTTATTAATAACATGTTGATAAATGTCCCGGTTGAGGTTAAAAAGGGAATTCGATGGATAAATCATAAGTGACATGTGAATTGAGATCCTGCATGTGTTGCAAAAAGGATTTAGTGACGGGTAATCCGTGATCTCAAATACAGAAAGTATCTAGCCCGGACAGGTGTTCCTTTGAATGGTCGAGCCTCCCGAAGAATATGTGCATTATGGATTTAGCCCAGACGGGTAATCCGATAAGGGTCTGAATTTAGCCTGGACTGGTAATCCTGACATCACCTTACGAGTTTGTAAAATGGGGGATTTAGCCTAGACTGGTAATCCCGTCGTAAAATGTGTGGTTCGCGGGAGTGCATATCTGAAATGATCATTTGTATGAATTGACGGGTAATAGATACTCCATCGAGATTTCCTAGAAACTTAACGGGATTTTCATGAGATATATGCGTAAAATGAGATACTGAATGATGAGCTTATCTAAGATAACTTTCATAGTGCATTGTTATGTGACAACTCATTGATTGAGCGTAAGTTTACCTTCTTGTTATTCGATCTTACTAAGCATGAAAATGCTTACCTCTCTCTTTTCCCTGTCTCTCACAGAGCTCGAGGACTTGTAATGATTGGAAAACGGTTGGAGAGTCAGCACACTATCAAATAGACCAGCTTTGGTATAAAGGCATTTCTAAATTGTACAATGGCATGTATAGGTCTTTTAAGTATTTTGTTATATGTGTCATTTGATTTTCCAAGTAAAGGCATGTAAAGATAATTCTATGTTTTTGTATATGGCCATAGAGATTGGCTTATTTTGAAGTAGGCAATGACCTACAAAATTTCCATGCAAGTGTATAATCATGTGCGATGGTTGAATTCCAATTGGCAATGAGTCATAAGAACGAGCCAATCTTGAATGTGTTAAAGTGGTATGACAACACATAAATACAAGATGGGAAATAACCTAGCATGTACGAAACCAATGATATGAGGTTTCCATGCAATAATTTTTTGCAAAGGCCTTTTATAAAAGTATAATCATCTTTTAATTTGTATTTAATAATCATTATGTATAAGTGATAAAAAGGGTGACCAAAGGCTTGGAAAATAGCCTATTAAGGTCCACACGGTTGGGCACACGAGCGTGTGTCTAGGCCGTGTGTAATACACGGGCCATACGCATAGGCATGGGGCATGATTGTGTGTCCCCTGCATCTAAAATGGTAAGTCTGTTAAATGAACACGGGCTAGACACACGAGCGTATGTCTTGGCCATGTGAATTTAACAGAATGCTCAAGTCTGGGACACAGGGTGATTGCACAGGTGTGTCCTAAGTCACATGGCGTGTAACACTTCAAGTTAAAAGAAAATTTTCCAAGCTGCCCAAGGTTTACCAAACGTTTTTAGTTTTTTCTCACACTGCCTCTAGGCATGTTTTAGGTCTCGAAGACCTACTTAAGGGAAAGAATATACATTTTTGAAAAGTTTTAAATTAGAGCACAACTTAGTGACTTAATTTAATATGTTTATGAACGTGAAATCCTGGTAATGCCTCAAACCCTACCCCGGCATTGGATACGGGTGAGGGATGTTACAATAAGGACCTCCAATTTTGAATCCCATAGCTATTTGATCCATTTAGCTACTAGAATTCAACTTTAGCACTTTCTGCAATTTGGTCCATTTTATCAAATTAAATATGTAATCGGTAAAATTTCTTAAAGAAATTTTTATCCGATATGTAACACCCCTCACACGTATCCAACGCTGGGACAGGGTTTGAAGTGCTACCAGACTTAAACTTAACCAACTATATAAAATCGGGTCGTAAAATTTTAATTAATTTAAAACTTTTCATTTCACATACATTTTTTCCCTTAAATGGGCTCACGAGGCCCAAAACATGCGTTAGAGGCAGTTCGGGACTAAACTGAGAACTTAAGAAAAACTTGAAAAATTTCATGCTTTAAGGCTCCACACGCCTGTGTGGATATAGACCGTGTAGTCACACACGCCATTGTGGCTTGGGACACGCCCGTGCCCTTAGCCCATGTGCAACTCTGAATTTAAAACACGACCATGACACACGCCCATGGAGGCAGACCATGGGTCACACATAGTCTAGACACACGCCCTTGTGTCTACCCGTGTAGACAATTACAAGCCTATTTCCCAAGCCATTTGCCACCCTCACAACACATGCACACATACTTATCCAATAACATACAACATGGCATAAACGAGCTCTTAAACATCTACAAACATGTTATACTCATGTCAATTTCTTATGGAATAAATATCATAGAATTTACTCACATCATTACCACATACTTATCATAAGTATCGTTACGTCACAAACCTCATGTCCATCACTAGGCATGCATAATCATATCCAAAAACTATTCATGAGGCATTATTAACTATTTGCCAACCACTTAATCTTGCATCAGTTACTAACTCATCAATGAATCTCAATTCAATCTCTATGCATACATGCTGTAAGCCACATCACAAGAGATAATAACATACATGCATAAGATTAATCATATAGGCCTATAACATCATTAGCCGACATAGGCCAATTCACATGACTATATACTACCTTAATAACAAGCCAATGCCTTTGGCTAAATCATAATATCACTCAACATTAAAACCCTATACATGCCATAGACTCAAAACACTAGGATTTACTTACGCCGATAGCGTTTACTCGACAGTGTAATAATATCTCTGACAGCCTCCAACCCGAGCTAACCTGGCAACCCTAGGAAACATGGGAAAGAAAGGGGGGTAAGCTTTACGCTTAGTAAGTTCATATGAAAACAATAAGCAACTCATTAACATGTTTTATCAATTTTACAACATATTCTCAAATTCACGACAAGCTATCTTCCTGAGTAACAGTCACTAAATTATTTATATCTAGAGCTACGAAACTCCAAGTTAAGTTCTATTAATTTTCCTTGAAACTAGACTCATGTACCTTTCTACTATAAAATTTCAAGAATTTTTGGTTTAGCCAATTAGTACAGTTTATTTCTCAAAGTTACCCCTGATTCACTGTTTGACAGTTCAGACCCTTTTGCACTAAAGTTCAATTACCTCATAGCACAGGACTCGAATAATGTTATCGTCTATTTATATTGAAACTAGACTCATTAAGGATTCTAATCATATAAATCATATTTTTTTACAATTTATAATAATTTCTCAAATCAGAACAGGGGATTTCAAAGTCATTCTGACTCTGTCCTACGCAACTTCAAATATCTCATTATAGGAAATTTTTTTGGTTACATGGTTTCTTTTATAAGAAGCTAGACTCAATAATATTTATTTTCATATTTCATTCAGCTTCTAAATAATTTCCACTATTTTTAGTGTATTTTCAAAGTTACACTACTGCAGTAACTCAAATCTGTCAAGGCTAAGTTACTCATTCATGATCATTGTTCACGAATTTAATACAACATCATTTCATCCATCATGGTAAGAACACATATTTATGCATCATAGATCATCACATACAAAGGCATTCTCATAGGCTTAGTGTACATACCTGCACAACTCGTAACATAACTCAAGTGCATACTCAACAATGACTTACCACATTGGGACCATCATCAACTATTTCCTCGGATTACCCGTTGAACACTTGGAATACTAATTGGATACTCGGAAAAACCTATACATATAATTGCCTCAATTGTAGCTAAAACTACCTCATATCTCATGACATTTAAATGCTCACTCTTGAGCTAGTCATCTAGACTCATAATTCCTAGTGACATGTCACTCGTATCCTATTTTATTCCTAAGGTTCAAACGGGATTTTTCCTCACTTATCAAGGCTTTGTCTCATCATATTTATATTAATCACATACACATTAATATTTGTAGAATTCGTGTGATGATAACATTTAAATACATGTATAGCATGGTATTATTTACATACGAACTTACCTCGATACCACAAAGGTGAAAAAGATGTAATCGTCCATAAATTAATTTTCCCCGTTCTAGGCCCAAATCGCATTTTTCAACATCTAAAACATCACATTTAGCTAATTAAAACAATGTACTGATCAAATTAGTCCATTGACACACTTTGGAAAAATTTACAATTTTGCCCCTCTATTTTGCCAAAATTACCAAATTGCCCCTAGGCTCGTAAATGATTTTTATCACATTTCTTTACTCCTTGAGCCTAGATGAACCATTTTCATAACTATAGCAACTCATAATTTCAACTATTTCACACATTTACAACTTGTTTTACAACTTTGCATAGTAACCTTTTTAAGGTATTTTCATGCAAATTTCCTTCACAAAAGTTGTTTATTAGATTACTATAACTCATATTCTTCCATAAAAACTCAGCAAACAACACATATACATTCATGGCAAAACTCTAGACTCTTTATCATTTTGCAAACTAGACCCCTTATTTGAATGCTTATACTTTAGGGGTTCCAAAAATGTAAAAATCATCAAGAAATAACCAAAGATTACTTACTTGTTAGGGCTTAAAGTGGCTGGAAGTTTAAAGCTCAAAACCCCCATTCTTTTCTACCGTTTTTGTGAGGAAGAAGAAGAAATGAAAGAGAAAATGACATTTTATTTCTTTTTTCTTATTTTATTACAAATTAGTCAAAATAAAACACCTAAAAACCACAATTTTTGGCTTTTTGACCAATTGGACTCCCCTTGGCCGGCCACACATTTAAAAAGGGTCTACTTGCCCTTTAAAGGACTCCAATTTTAGTTCTCTAGTCTATTAACACATTTAGGCATTAACACACAAGTTTTACATTTTACGCGATTTAGTCCTTTTTCGAAATTGGACTAGAAATCGCTGAAATTAACTTACCAAAATTTACATGCACGTATAAAATTTTATTATAACACATAAAATAATACTAAAAAAATTTTCTTTGGCCACAGAATAGTGTTCTCGAAACCACTGTTCTGACTAGGCCCAAAATCGTGTTGTTACACGATATTTCTATCATAATGTAGACCATAAAATAATTTTAAAATAAATTTTCTTCTAGCCTCATATTTGTGGTCCCGAAACCACTGTTCCAATTTCACTGGAAATGGATTGTAACACCCTAAACCCGGTGTAACACCCCTAACCCGTATCCATCACTGGACTAGGGTTAAATGCATTACCAAATGAATCGGAACCTTTAACTTTCATTTCAGAAACATCAAAGCATCAGAGATCAACATCAATAGTGTGTCCCTTATAAAGGTCTTCAAGACTTAAAACAAGCGTCAGAAAAGAGTCGGGACTAAACCGAAGACATAAAAAATTTTCCCAAAACTTATATATGTATAAAGGTCACATGCCTATGTATACAAGCGTCAGAAGTAGAGGTCACATGCCTGTGTATACAGGCCGTGTGCCTTACATGACATTAGACACGCTCGTGTGTCTAGGCCGTGTCAAAACAGGGCATACATACTGTCTTACTGACATGGCCACAAGACACACCCGCGTGCCTTGGCCGTGGTCGAAACTGACTTGGGCCACACGGCTAGCCACACGCCTGTGTGCCTTGGTCGTGCCCGAGCCTGACTTACAAATTGTAGGGTACCCCAGAAGTCACACGATCATGTCACATAGTCGTGTGTCACACATGGCTGAGACACACGCCCGTGTCTCTACCCGTGTGGACAAAAATAGGCCATTTCAATAGCCAATTTGCCACCCCAATTTGGGTCAACCTACAAACACCAAACCAAACATATATGCACAACCATTTCAGCCAATATCTCTACCAAACCATACATAATTCATGCTATACATTATCAATCATTTAAATTCTCAATTCATAAATCAATTCATAACAAAACTTAAACTAAAATCATACCTAAACATAAAATCAATACATTATTCAATCCCATATTTAAAACTTACCAAAATTGTCATCATTTACCACTTCTTGTATCCATACATAGACACACCAAATATATCATATTGCCTCACATTTCATATACCAAAAACCATATCATAATCATATCCATACCAAGCCATATCACATGACTAAATATATACATCACAAAACATAATCTAAACACTTCTAGCCTATACATGCCATACTTCAATATATACATTTTCAAACATACCAAAATAAGGTTCGATAGTGTGGTGACGATCCTCGACAATCCCCGAGCTCATAGTAGCTTCGATATCTATAAAACAATGTAAACACACACAAAGTAAGCTTTCAAAAGCTTAGAAGCCATATACAAATAAACATATCATTCAAAGAAAATAAGTATCATCAAATCATTTATACTTTGTATACCAATGCTTACACAAATCTCATATTCAAATACTTACCTTTCATTCTCAAATAGGCTATACAAAGTAAACATACCTGAATCTGATATGATTTCATAAAGTTATTCATTTCTCGGAATGCCCGTTTGAACCATTCGAAAACGTAAGGATACGTGGATAGCTCAGAGAACATATACAATGCCAATATCCTAGACGTGCTCTTACATGTAATCAAACATCAATGCCACTGTCCCAGACTAGGTCTTACACGAAATCAGATACGATGCCTATGTCCCATACATGTCTTACACATAAAACAAAAGTCGATGCCAACGTACCAAACATGGTCTTACTCGAAATTCCATAACAAAATCCTATGTCAGGACATACGTATCCTATCTATTCCTAAGGTTCGTACGGGGCTCTTTAGACGTTAGAACTTTGTCGATACTTTCTCAGATAGCGTATATTTAGCTCAGAAATTCATTCATCACAATTCAATATCAAATGAATAAAAATAATTCAATTTAAACAAGCTTATTTGTATATCGATTTACCTCGTATGGATTCGGATAAACTGAATCGGTTACTCGATGAATTTCGACCTTCTTCGATCTATTTCGTATTCTTTAGTTCCCGATCTAAATCAATTCAAATTTAACTTATTCAATCACACATTCATTCAAAACAATCCATATACATAATTAGGGTATTTTGAAAACTAGCCCTCACATATTTACATTTTGACACTTTAGTCCCTAATTTGCAAAATCACAAAATACACACAATTTGCTTGTACACAAACTTAGCCGAATTTTCATAGCTCTCATACAAATCCATACAATTCATTTATTTTACATTTTAGTCCCTCAAAATAGTATTTTCACAATTTAGCCCAAATTGCTCAAATTCATAAAAAATCCAAAGACAAAACATGTAAACCCAAAACATATCTTTCATTTACCAACAACTAACTTCACAAAGCTTATAATTTCATCAATGTCTTAACTCAAATCATCAACAAAATCAGAAATTGAGACATGGGCTTGATAATATACAAAGCAACTATTACAAAAACGTAGAAATTATCAAAAACCGAATCAAAACCATACCTTAATCCAAGATGAAAGTGTCGAAACCTAAATAGCTCTTTTTATTTTATTTTTCTTGTATTTTTGGTTGATGAACAAATAAATAATGAATATGATGGCTTTTGGTTTTAATTTAATTAACATATTAACCAATTACCAATTTTACCCTTTGATATAAAACCATTTAATCATTAAACATATGACCATTTATGTCTATCCATTAGACTAATGGTCTATTTGTATCTTAAGGACTTCTCCTTTAATAAAACAAATCCATTAAGCACTTTAACAAACAACAGACAACTTTTACATTTTACGCGATTAGGTCCTTTTATCAAATTGAGCACACACACAATCAAATTTTCAGATGAAACTTTCACATATGCTAATTCACACATCATAAGCACAAAAAATAATATTTAACTATTTTTTTGACTCGAATATGTGGTCCCAAAACAATTATTCTGACTAGGGTCAAAACCGGACTGTTTCACCCGACCTGGACGTTATGGCTGAATCTAGCGATGTCGCATGCTAGTGTGTTTGAAAACTATAGCTTGTGTTGAAAAATTGTAACTTCGCTTGAAACATTTTCTGTTTAGAACTCGTTATTATCTTTTATTAATTTCCAAAGTTGTGGTTTTGATTTCGTCGTTAGTTTTCAAAACATTATACGTTGCGGAAGCTTTTTAAAACAGTTTGTGTCCTTGTAGGTATTTTGCTAAAACACAGTGTTTTACCTACCTCTAGCAGATATAAAATATAAAACAATATAAAATCCAAATTTAAAGCAAAAATCCATAGAGGCCATTATTACATTAAAATACCCCGAATAAAACTTTAAAACTAATTAAGTACGAAATAGTGTAAAAAGGGGTCGTGTGGCCACTACTGAGTCCTCTGCTGCTTTGATCTGTCTAAGTTTAGGGATTACATGTACAGATAAAATAGAAGGGTGAGTTTACAAAAACTCATCATGTATTCCCATATAAACAAGTAGACAGAATTCAATCATAGTCTGGGCCTAAGCCTATTTCAGTAATAGTTTCAGTTTCAGTTAGGGCCTTAGCCCATTACAATAAAGAAGCAGTCATGCAATTGGGCCTTGGCCCATTACAGTATCAATATTCAGTATAGTAATAGATATACGTACCAAATCCTACCCAACCAACCGCTATACTCCAACTCTGTCCAACCTTACAATCCATGTGGGGATATAATCAACCCACCCATCCCTACACTCCAAAAAGTACAAATGTGGCACTAAACAGTAGTTTGCAGTTGAGCTACCAGTAAATTAGGCTCGAGGCCTTTCAGTACACTTCCTCCGAATAATATAAACCCCCAACCCAATGCAATGCAATATACAGATATGACATGTTATAACATGATATCATGAATGTAATTAGGGAATACAGCATTAAATCAATGGAACATCATCACATTTTTTTTCCATATCATTCATACAGTCATTTCAGTCAATTAGGGGTCTAGGTAAGCTTACTGACCCTACAGTAGCTCCACAGTCGACTCGGGCGACCCGTGCAACCTTAGCAGTCAAATAGTGAGAATGAGCCTATAAGCCCATGTTGTTTGCCCTTGTGGGCCCACACGCTCATGTGGCCCACATGGCCCAAAATGGCCATAAAAGTGTGGATCACACGGCCTGACCCAAAAATCCAACACGTCCGTGTGGTTCACCTGTGTGGGCCCACACACCCATTGGCCCGTACGACCCAATACGATCCGGCCCATGTATCGTACACGGCCAGCCTTGTCGATCACATGCCCGTGTTCGGTCACATGGCCTACCACACGGGCAGCCATACGCGCATGTGTCATTGATAACCACACTTTTCAGCTTTTTACCGATTTCCATTTGCAATGTTGTGGTTACACACTTGATTTCTTTTTGAATTTAAACCGCACTCTAAGTACTCCAAACCTAGATTCAACCTAAAACATAATTTAATCAACTACTTATCTTATTTTTCAATCAAAGCCTAATGAAGTTAAAAATCGATCAACAACCGAAACCCTTTTACCAAAAACAACCAAAATAGCTCCCTTAGTTCCTTAAAGATGCACTAACCCGCTCTTGGTCTCCACTTAAAACAAGAGTCACAAAACCTTTTTCCTAAACCCTTAATCACATTTCACATTAAATTTCAATTCAACCATACTTACCGATTAAGCACAATCGACTGTTGTTAGAGGAGAACCCCAGTTGAAAAGAAATGGAGAAAGAAAGTGTAAGGGAGGAGTTGAAATTCCCTTACTGGAAGGAGAGGAAATCAAAACAAGAAAACTGAAAAGCACACAATCAATTAAAAATAAAAGAATATAAATATAACCCTTCAATTAGCAGCTTATAAAATGGAACAACGAAACACCTGAATCGCTTACCAAACTATCGACAAAACAGAGTGCAATTTAGCAATGTAAGAGAAAACGAATTGACAAGAGGAACTAATGAATGAAATAGCAAAACAAAGGAGGTGACAGTGAGAAAAAGAAAAAGAAAAATGATAGGAAGGGAAGTAAAAAGCCGAAAAGGAACAAAAGATGTAGTAGAAATTCACCTAGCAAAATTCGACAAAGGGAAAAGGGAAATAAAAAGGTAGAGAAAAGAGGAAAAGAAAGGAGAGTTTTAGTAGCAACAAGGAGAAGCAATCACCAACGGAGAAAAGAAGGGATTTCGACAGTAAGGGGATTTGGGAAGAACAAAACAACGGTAAGTGGGGAAAAAGAATGCAGAAATTTGGCAGGGTAAAACCAAAAGCAGTAAAAAGGAAACTGTCAGAAAAATGAGAAGGTAAGAGAGAGTAGTTGAACTTGCCACCACCAAATTTCGTTATTTTCAAACTCCCCTATCCATATTTTTCTCTCCATATCCCTTAATCCACTCCCCAAACCGTCCACCAAAAACTCCTCAACAACCAAATTCAAACCCCACTCAAACACTACAGAATTTCAGTCAAACTACAACACTTACACGGCACCAACAGTAAAAATAAATCCCCTTGATTACACAGAGATTCGAAATCCAGACCTCTACCCCCTTAACACTCCACTCAACCACTAGACCAGCAGGCCCATTCTGACATATTTTACCAACATTTATTAATAAGCCCACTGATTAGAGATAGGGGTTTGTTCATTTTAAAACAAAAATTTGCCCAAGCTAAGGCTTGAACTTGAGACCTCTCACACAAACCCAGAACACTTAACCATTGATTCAGATACATATTTGTCTCACAAACATATGAAAATAAATATATAAGAGATTTTTGGGGCATTACATGGCTGTTACAACTCTCCCCCTAAAAGAATTTTTGTCATCGAAAATCTTTCTAGTAAAGAGGTTCAGATATTGCTTTCTCATAGTTTCCTCGGGTTTATAGGTAGCTTCTTATATTCCATGTCACTGCCAGAGAACTTTTACTAAAACTACCTTTTTATTTCTCAATTCTTTCACCTCTCATGCCAGAATTTTGATTGGTTCTTCACTATAAGTCATGTCAGGTTGAATCTCGACATCTATCGGACAGATAACATGTGAAGGATCTGACTGATACCGTTGTAAAATAGGCACATGAAAAACATTATGACTCTTTTCTAATTCTGATGGTAAAGCTAATCGGTATGCAATAGGTCCGATTCTCTCAGTAATTTCATACGGCCTGATAAATCGTGGACTCAATTTTCCTTTACGACCAAACCTAAAGATTTTTTTCCAAGTGCAACTTTCAAAAATAATTTGTCACCAACTTGAAATTCTATCTCTTTACGTTTAAGTTCCACATAAGATTTTTGACGATCAGAAGCTGCTTTTAAGCTGTTTCAGATCACTTTCACTTTTTCCTTAGTTTTACAAATCAAATCAACTCCATGTATCTTATTCTCACTGAGCTCTGTCCAATAGAACGGAGTTCTACATTTACGACCATACAGAGCTTCATAGGGTGTCATCTTTATGCTTGCCTGATAACTATTATTATATGCGAATTCAACTAATAGTAGATATTTTCCCAGTTGCCTTTGATTTCTAACACACAGCACCGAAGCATATCTTCAAGAATCTGAATCACATGTTTAGATTGACCATCAATCTGAGGATGAAATGTGATGCTAAAATGTAATTGCGTACCCAGAGCTTCTTGTAACGTGTCCCAAAATTGGGATGTGAAATGCGAATCTCTATAAAAAAATAATGGAGATTGGCACTCCATGTATGTAACAGCCCTTTTTGAGTCAAATCATAATAGTGGTTTTGGGACCACAAATCGAAAGTAAAAATTATTATTTTATTATTATTTTAATGTTTATAGCGTGATTGAATGATTGTGTGAAAGTTTTGTTTAGAAATTTTATCATTTGGGTGGTTAATTTGATAAAAAAGACTAAATCGCGTAAAGTGAAAAATTGGAGTTCTATAAGCTAAAAGGGTTTATTAGCTATGAAATTAAATATTTCATGGATTTATGTTGCAATTATATTAGTAAGTGGACAATTATGGGTATTTTTTAAGTTATTTTTTTATTAATTAAAAGATTAATATAGTAAATTAGTTAATAATTAAGATAATATATGTTAAACAAAAGAAAAAGCTTTCATTTTCTCTTTTCATCACCGAAAATCAAAGGAAGAAGAAGTCGCTGAAGCTATTTAGGGTTTGATCATTGCTTTGCTTAATTGCAAGTCCATTTTTGTCCTATTTTTAATGATTTCTACGTTTTTGAGATCGTTGGAACTAGGTCTAGCTAGCATAGGGACTAATTTGCAAAATTGTTAAAAATTTTGAATGTTTCCATTGATGAATAAGCATGTATTTTGAAGTTTCTTGATAGATTATGAATGCTAGTTGATAGATAGAAAAGTTTTGTTAAGTGATTTTTAACGAAAATGCAAACTAGGGGCTAAAATATGAAATGTATAAATTTAGGGGTTAAAATGTGAAATAAATGAAAATTTTGGGCTGCTATTCAGCTAGGCTTGGGTGGTGATGAAATTGAATGAATTTTTTTACGAGACTAGGGACTAAATTGTAAAATTGTTGAAATATTTGGGGCAAAAGTGTAAATATGCTTTAATGAGTGTTTTGGATTAAATTGAATAGAGAGATAATTGAATAAGCTGAATTTGATATTATATAGATCAAGAAAAGTAAAATACGGACTTAGATCAAGGAAAGAACAAAGATTATGTGAGGTAACAATGTATTTCTACCTTGAAACAGTTTACTCATAATAATCTTGTAAGTTATGCAAGGCTAATGTATCGCTAGATATCGTTGCTAATTTAACCCTCAGCTACCTTAGATTATTAAACATGCACTAATTAAGTATCGTGTCAGTTAATTATAATTTCAATCCGTTTAAATAATTAATTCATCAGTTACCTTACAAATCTAATGCAAGAATAACTTAATCATTATTTTACTTAATCAAACATATTACCAAGGCCTTTAACAACACAAACACAATTTCAATAACTCAAGTAGACGAAATGCAATCAACCTAACACGAATTAAATTTAAGCCATGTTGATTAAATTAAATATATCAACATCACTAATATTCTTAGACATGTTCATCATAACAACAACAAAATTAAAAGGATAGGCAACAAGAATCAAATCCAGTGTTTTCTCCGTGGCTTGACTAGTCTACTCAACTCCTCCTTCTCCACTTGTTCTTGTCGAACTGAGGCTTTTATGAACACTTGAATGCTGCTCAAAATGGTGGTTGATTGACTTTTTTCAGGAGGTGAAATTGGCAAGGGAATAGAGGGAGAAAATGAAGAACAATGGAAGGGAATGAAGAGAGAAAAGTGAGAGAGAAGTGAAAAAATGAGAAGGGTTCGAGATGTAATTGAAATGAGCCGCAAAGAGGGGTATTTATAGGTTGCTATGGCTGGTAAAATTAGAAAAAATCAGCAGCCATAGAGTGCCCCCATGGCCGGCCACACGTGTGGCAAGTTTGAAGGTTTCAAACTTGTTATTTTAAGGTAGGGGCAAATCTAGAAAGGCATAAATAATGGAGGGGTTTGAATGCAATTTTAAGGAGTCATTAAGGGCCATTTTGCAAGTAAAATAATCAGGGAAGCAAGTTGATTGGATCAGCATGTGGGATGGTTTTGGGATGCCCAATGCTTGGTTGGATCAGTTTTCTTGGTTCAGCTCAACTGGGCCTCTTTTCATAATTAATTAATAATAATTTATTTAACCCAAATTAAATTAGATTAAAATTAAAATTAATTATATTATGAATTAATACACATAATTTGGACCTTTTTAGGCTGAAAAATTAATTCGCCTTGATGCTTCAAATTTGCTTTTAGGTTTTGCGCTTCTAGCAGTGTCTGCCAAGCCGTTTTTTCCCTTTGTGCAAATCTATCAAAAATAATCAAAATTTGATATAAAATTAATTAAAATTCAACATGTTCATAATTTGGGTGCAATTTAATTATTTTATAATTATTATTTATTTTTCGACATGAATTTTACTGAAACTGCATGAATTTGAGTTAAAAAGGGCATGAAAAAGTGTGTAAATTTTTGTGTTTCTAGTAAGCAAAAATGGTAAAGCAAGCTTTGGGTCTCGACAAGAAGACCGAGAGACTAGGCGTGTATTTAGAAAGAGGACTGGGACTACTAGTTCGCATCCTTGAACAAAATGAACTAGGGATTCTCATGGTAACTGAAGATCGACTTTTAAGTCTAATAGATCTGACAAAAATCAAGATCGACAACCATCTGCATTAATTGGTAGTGTAAAAGGGCCAACGAGAACTTCTGAAACGTCGAGTTGTGAGCATTGTAGGAAAAAACATTAGGGACATGCTGGAAATTATCTAATGCTTGTTTTCAATGTGGATCACTAGAAAACTTCGCCTGTGAGTGACTGGGAGATGAAAACGTTACACTGGCTGTTACTCAGAGATCTACACCTGCATTTAGGGGTTGAGGGATTAATCTTGGTTGTAATGGCCAATTTTTCAGTGGTAAGAGAATAATGGTTTCAGAACCACAAATTTCCTATGTGTCGGCTCGTAAATATTATTTGCAGAATATTTATGGAGTCATTAGAGTTGTATTAAAATTTGGTTAAGAAATTTTATCGTTTAGATATTTAATTAAAGAAAAACGACTAAATTTTGAAATGTGCAAAACTTACAAATTATTGCATTAGGTGATCAAATAGCTTACTTCTTAAATGAGGAAGGACCTATGTAGCAATTAACCCTTGATCATTAGTGTTGGACGATCATTAGTGTGAAAATGAGAAGAATAACATGTGATTTAATGGTAAAATTGTAGTTGAAGTAAAATTAAAACAAAATTAAAGGAAGAAAAAACATTTTATCCTTCATTTCTTCATTTTGGGTGGCAAAATCACCATTGAAGGAGCTCCAAGCTTCGATTGCATTTTCCTTGTGCATGTCAGCTAAATTCTCACCTATTTCTTGTAATTTTTATGTTTTTGAGATCATTGCAACTGGGTCCAGCAAGCTAGTACCTTTATTTTTTAATCTGTTAAAAATTTGTGATGTTACCATTGATGAATCTTGATTGTTTGTGATGATAATTATATATTTAAAGCTTTGATTGTGATATTCAGTTGTTTTGTGCAGTGATTTTTGTTAAATTTTGATTTAAGGATTAAATTGTTAAAATGTCAAAATGTCAAAATTTCAAGGTTTGATGATGAATTTGATGTGTAATAGGGATTGTTAAAAGGCCTAGAATAATCAACTGTAATTTGATTCTTAGAAACTGGTTAATTTGATGATTTTTGAGTTAGAGGATTAAATTATAAAAGTTGTAAAAGTTTAGGGAAAAATGTATAGTTAATGTAATGTTAAGGGTCATATGCATTGAATGGAATTTGAAACGTTTATGAGATTAATATTGTGTTTAATTATTATATAGATCAAGATTTGAATCATAAAGACAATAACAGAGGAAAAGGAAAAACAACAGAATAGTCCCTGCATGTTGATCAGAATTAAATACTAGGTAAGTTCATAGTATTTCAATACATAAATGAGTTTCTACTTGTCTTCTTATATTAAGGTTCTTTAATTAATATGTGTATAGAAAATTATTGTATGATTGCACATACATGCCCCTGTTTCTACTTCGGTACCCCTGCTTGCACATATGTGCTCCTGTTTGTAATTCGGTACCCCTCATTGCACATACATGCCCCTATTTGTACTTTGGTACCGTTGATTGCACTTACATGCCCTTATTTGTACTTCGTTACCTCTGATTGCACATACGTGCCCCTGTTTGTACTTCAGTGCCCCTAAATGCACATACGTACCCCTGTTTGAACTTTGGTACCTTTGATTACACATACGTGCCGCTGTTTATACTCTGGTAACTCTAATTGAAATAGTATGTAACAGCCTAATTTTTAGTGGTGTTAGAATAGTGATTCGAGATCACTAAATCCGACAAATGAGTAGGAAATATTATTAATTTAGTGAGTATAAGTTAAATGTGAAGTTAGGAAAAATTTTGAAATAGTGAATAGTATACTAAAAATAAATACTAAAATAATTAGAATCGAAAACGAGGTATCGAGACCTCGGGAATTTTAAATGAGCCATAAATATTTTATAAATATTTATGGAGTGTTAATAAGTTAGTATTAAATTTTCGTCAAGAAATTTTAAAGTTGTGATAGTTAATTGAACAAAAAGAACTAAATTATATCAAATGCAAAATTGTGAGAAATGATTAAATAGCTTAAATGATAAAAAAAAGAGGGTTTAAAAGGCAAATAGACCCAAGGTCTATTTGGGCTGGATGGCTAGGGCATGAAATCAGCAAGAAATAAGAAGAATTAAGGGTAAAATTGGAAAATTGCAAAATTTACTTAATAAAGCTAGGACTAAAGTGGAATTATCTAGATTTCTCTTGATTTTTCTGCATTCTCATCAGCAAAAACTCCATGGAAGAGTTCCCTTAAGCTGGTTTTTCATATTTTAACTTCAAGTAAGTTCAATTCTTGATTATTTCTTGAAATTTTTGTGTTTTTATGACTTTTACAACTAGGTCCACTTGTTGAATTCATTAGTTTTTGATTCTATGAAAGAAATTGAAAGTTGCTATGAATATGTGCTGGAAGTATATGATGATTTGGCATGGAATTAGAGCTTTAAATTATTTATATGCTAATTTTATTGAAAGAATTGAATAGAAAGTGAATGTTTGGGACCTAATTGTAAAAGAGTTAGAAGTTAGAGTTTTATGTGGAAATTCTGAATTTAAATAGTTATGAAATAACTTATAATGTCTAGGAAAAGTATTAATTGAGAAAATTATCTTAATTGAGGGGTTAATTGAGCAAGGACTGGATTTTATGAATTGTAAAATTTGGGGCAAAATGGAAATCAACATTTTGCACTAAAACTGTTTTGGACAGCAGTAGTAGTCTAACTTTGAAAAATCACCAAAAATTGTAGAAATGAAATTAGAGGATTAATAAAATATTAAATTAAAGCTTATTGAGTGTAGTTTCTTATAGAATAAATGATGTAAGCAATGGAATTGTAAATCATGAGATATGATAAATTTTGTGAGACAAGGTGAGAATGATTTCGGGTTCCCTTGTTCTGACTTTGTAAAATCATAAAAAAATTGGATAAAAAATTAGGGGCTTAAATTTATATGTTTAGAATCCTAAATTAGTCTATTTTCAATATAAATAAACGGAAACATCATTCAAATCCTGTACAAGGAGATAATTAATTTTTAGTGAAGAAGGGTCGGAACTGTCAGACAGCAGAATAGGGGAGACTTCGATGAATAAACTGTATTAATTGGCCCAACCAAAAATTATGAAATTTTTATGGTAAGAAGATATGTGAGTCTAGTTTCAGGGAAATTAGCAGACGTTAATTTGGAGTTCCATAGCTTTAGATATAAATAATTTAGTGACTATGACACGGGTGGATAGCTTGAATATTCACAAAAGTAATTAGTAAAAATTATGGATAAGGTTACTCACAAGTGTGTTATTTATACTAAGGATGTGGATGGAGAGGAGGAGGAGGAAAAATATACATATATATATGAATGACTCGTGTATAAATTGATCACATACCCAATTATAATCGATAAGTGTTGAATTAGAAATAATATAATGATTTATTTGGAATATTTATTATGAAATTATGATTATCGTTATAATACAAAAATCAAACTTCTGAGTTTATATGGCTAAATTTTAGAGATTATTTGTTAGTTTTATGAATTTCATGATGTGTTATTTCATATGTATTGATGATAAAATCATGAATAATGTAAAAGGATGAAAATTGAATAAATGATCAAATTGAGCATTTCAGTTCAGTGACAAGATGAATTGAAGGAAAAGACCATGATTGGACCATGGCAACAAGTGATAAGTAATAGCTTCGGCTTCACTTATCTGATCAAGGACAAGTGAAAGTGATAAGTAGCAATGACAAATGACAAGTGAAAAGTGGTAGCTTTTGCTACCTGATCAGTGAAAAGTGGTAGCTCCGACTACCAAATCAGTGAATAGTGGTAGCTTCGGCTACTTGATCAGTGAAAAGTGGTAGCTTCTGCTACCTGATCAGTGAAAAGTGGTAGCTCCGGCTACCTGATCAGTGAATAGTGGTAGCTTCGGCTACAAGTGACAAGTGACAAGTGATTTTTGTATAAGACCATATCTGGGATATGGCATCGGTGTGATATATGCTACTATATAAGACCATATCTGGGATATGACATCAGTGAGATATGTGATTCGTGTAAGACCATAGCTGGGCTATGGCATCGATATGTGATATGTGATTATGTGTAAGACCATAGCTGGGCTATGGCATCGATATATGAATATGTGTAAGACCATAGCTGGGCTATGGCATCATTATGTGAAGATGTGTAAGACCATAGTTGAACTATGGCATCGAGGAAATGAAGTACTCAATTCCGTAAGATGTTCACTAATTTGAAGAAGTTTGGTAAGTATTACATGGAATTATGTGACATAAGGAAATACGAGTTGATGAGACATGAGTGTTATAGGCCAATTCTGGGCCTGTTTACAATCAAACCCGAGAGGCCCAATTATTAAGCCAAAACCCAATTACAAAAAAACCAACCCACTAAACTAACCCAACTACCCATACAAATTAACCCAAAGGCCATTGCAATAACCAGACCCAATTACAATAACTAAACCCACCCTCAGCCCAACACTAATCAAACCCATACTCGGAGCCTAATAACCAAGCCCAATCACAAAACCCTAAAGCTACCAGCCACCGACCTAACCCCCACTTGCCTCTGACGTCCCTGCAGCACCGCCCCATCGGTCACCTCCACCGCCCATGGTACCTGCAAGCAGTAAATGGGAAGAGACAGTAAAAACAATAAAAAAGAATTGTAAAAGGCTATAAAAAGCCAAGTTCAAAATCTTTTGATAGGGCTCGACAGTTCAAACACAAAAATAAGAAAAAAACATTTGATTCCAGAGTAAAAATAGCAATTCAATCAGCATTTAAATACAAGAATAGCATCCAAGCAAACCGAATACCAAAGATTGAAGAATCAAAAGTGTGAAAAACCTAAGGTGATTCTATTTTTATTTTAACTATTGTTTTAGGTTCATCTTTGCACACACATATATTAAAAAACACCAAATATATAAAAATATAATACAAAAAAAGATAATAAAAAAACAAAAAATCTAACCTTTTTGAACTTCCGGCCACTGTGTACAGTGGCCGGCGCCGGCGACGGACGGTGGTCTGACGGTCGGACCAGTGACCGGCCCATGGCCTGAAATCTCCTTTCTCTCTCCCTCTCCCCCTTTTTTTTCTTTCCCCGGTTCCAAATGAATTTATTAAAAATTTTTTAACTTTTATAGGGACCAAAACGTACCCCATTTTAACGAAAAACGACGTCGTTTTGATCAGGCCGACCCAAGATCCGACCCGAATCCGCCTAGAATCCGCGTGTTTTTAATTCAATGGTATATTTGCGCAATCGGTCCTTTCGCTTTTCTGATACTTCACAATTAAGTCTTTATGGATTTTTAATTTGGCCCCATAATTCTTCGTGGTTTTCAATTTAGTCCCCACTGATACGCTGCGTTTTGATAGAAAGGAGTAATTGTTGTTTTGGTCCTCCTAGGTTACGCGCGTGTTGCATTTTGATCCTTTTTCTTTGTTTCTTTCTAAAATCGCCCCAAAACTTCGTTTTTGTTTTAAATTTAGTCCTTTTTTTTCAGATTTAAGTTTATTTTCATATTATTTTTGCTATTTTATTATTTATATTATTACTGTTATTTTTATTCCTCTTATTATTTATTATCAATTTATTATTATAGCTACTATTATTATTTCTAAATATATATATGACGTATATATTTTTTTAATATTATAATATATTTATGTAATATTATTTATAAGTTATTTTTTTAATATTAATAGTATTTATATTAGGTATGTAACGCCCCAAATTTTTGGGAATTCTGAAAAAAAATTTGTAAAATTAAAATTCTGTGTTCTGCTTGTTAAGTGTAGGTTTAATTGTGATAGTGGGCCTCTAGAAGGCCCAAGCTTAGAATAACCCGATAGTTTAATTAATTTTAATTCCATAAGAGAAAGGGGTTCTGGTAAATTGGGCTTTAAGGAATTAATTGTGTAAAATAGATCACAAGGAAGCAAGTGGTGAAGTGGCATGTAACGCCACAGGGAAGGCTATAAGTGGCGTGTGGAAGCTAGGGAGGACTCATGTTCAAGTCACAATGACAGCAAATCAAGGGATTAATTTTTATGAACAGAAAAGGTAAGTAGTGGAACTGAAGTAAAAGTCTGTCAGGAGGAGTTTGAGTTGCTCAGGAGATTGAGTAAGGAGGGGATAAGGGAGAGGATTTAGGAGCTGGTCAAGGAGGATGGTGTTGGCCGAATAGTGGACTCTTGAGGAGCAAGAGTTGGCCGGCCAAGGGTTTCTTTAGGGGGTAAATTTCGGCTAGGTCAAAAGCTAGGTATAAATTCGGCATTTGGGAGTGTTGTGCCGTTTTTTTCTTTTCTGACCATTCTTCCTTCTCTTCCTTTCTTTTCTTTTCTTTTTTCTCTCCATCTATCTTCCTTCTTCTTTCCCCATAGCCGAATCCTTCCATTATTCTATTCATCTCCACGTTCTTATCATTGTTCTTAACCCTTATATACAAAAGCCAAAATCCTGAAAGCTTGATTCTTTTTGTGCCGATTTCTTTTAACCAAAACCACATCTCTTCTCTTCATCATTTGTGGCCGATTCACTAGCCCTCTAAAACCTCAACTTTTGACGACAAGACCATAGCAAGACAATCTCGTTTTACCTTTCTAAACACAAGTTGCAGAAAGCCAAAAACCCCACATTATAAGGGACTTGGCCGAATACTGGAGTCACTGAAAGCCTGACTTTTGTTATCATTTGAGGGCTTAGATCTACATCGGGATCGAGTGGGAAACTCATTGGAATCATTCACTAAGGAATCAGTGGTAAGTATTCTCCAAAATTTAGTCTTCTTACATATTTTAGGAAAAGCCGAAATCCCTAAAAGTTAGGGAGGTTGTCGATTTGGACTTGTAATCCTGAGGGGTCGTAATAACTATTTTGTTTTGGTAATAATGTGATTTAGAGGTGGTTGATCAAGGGCTTGGACAGGTGGAACGATCGGATCTTTGGAGTTAACCATAGTTCGGCAGTAAGGTAAGAGCAATAAGGGTTTTAGGCATGTTTGGCCGAATGTGGTAAGGGACTATATACTCAATTTTATTTCGATATTTGAAGTAATATTAAGTGGTTCGATTGTAGGAAGTTCGTGTGTAGATCTCGTCGAGGAAATCCCAAAAACAGGTGTGTAACTGACACCCTCTCATAGGCTAGATCGGCAAAAGGTGAAAAGCCAAAATGCCGAAAAGCTGGTATTTTGGGCACTTGCGAGTGTGCGAATGCTCGTAAGACGTATGGGTAATTATTACTGGTAATCAAAAGTGATAAAACTGTAGTACGCTCTATTTCGTGCGTTTTGATATTTTGGGCTTAATGGGCCAAAACTGGGTTAATGGGTCAACGGGCCCAATTTGGTAAGAACGCTCGGTAAGTGTTTCTGGCTAAACGAAATGGCTACGATATGCATGAAAAGCTTAGAAATAGTTAGATTTACTAGAATACCCCTATGTATGCAAAATGACCTTTATACCCCTAGGGTTAATTTTGTCTGAAAAGCATGATGAATTAAATCTGTATGAATGTATATCTGTTGCATGGGGACATGGGTTATATTATGGAGGAAGCGTCCTGGTGGCTATGCCACAAATTATCTATTCTGGTGGCCCTGCCACATATATCTATTCTGGTGGCACTGCCACAAAATATCTGTATCTGGTGACTCTGTCACATTTTCTGTATCTGGCAGCCATGCTGCATATTTCTGTGGCGTGTAGCGGTTGGGTGGGTTGAGTAGTCTCCCCACATGGTGAAAAGATGGTATGGGGGTGCACATGGTTGGATATGGTTGGGTTTCTGCATAAGCATGATATATCTGTTCTGATCTGTTCTGGGCCTATGGGCTTTATTCTGAAATCTGTTCTGGGCTGAGGCCAACTTGTTTTAATTCTGTGGTTTGAGCTGATATGGGCTATGGTTGGGTTAATTTTACACACTGAGTTTCCCCAAACTCATCCCCTATTTTCATCCATGCAGGTAATCCCCAACCATAGTGGGCTTGGAGCTGTGAGGGATTCGGAGTGGCCACTCGTTCTGCAATATGGATTTCTTCTGGTGATTTGGATTTCAATTTTCTTTACTTTGATGATTTGGGTTTTGTTATGTAATAAGGCCGTTTATGATTATTTTTATTTGGGTTTTGATCTATAACTTATCATGATGATCTTAAATTATATTAACTATCAAAATGGGCTAGATATAGGGTTCGTTTTCAAAAACATTAAGTGATTTCAAAATAACCCGATTACAAGTAAGACTTCCGCTAAGCAAACGTTTTCAAACTTAATCACTTTATTAAGATGGACTTAACCAAATGGTTTTCTCACAATTATACGAGATGTTAGAGTGTGGCAATGGCGGTGTGCATGTCTAGGATTTGAGGAGCTTGGTACTTAAGCAGTCCGACAGACTCACCTCCTCTTTTTTTGGTTTCCTACCTGGTGCACAGCTCCCATTCACTTTAACCTATAATAAGAGTATCTTTTACATCACCAATTAAGTTTTCCAAACTAAATAATACGGAATGTTTTGTACGCATCAATGTGGCACACCGGATCCGGACGTAGCGTCTAGGCTGGGTTTGGGGTGTTACATTTAGTGGTATCAGAGCCTAGGTTGCAACAACTCGGCTGTGGACTTCTGAAGATTTCAAAAAAAAAATCAGTTTTTAAAAAAATCTGGACTTCTGAAGGTGGCATTCCGAATCTCCGGCCCAAGCCTGTAAGTATTCTGAATTTTTCTGAATATATTCTGAATTATCTGTCTGTACTGAAACTTTACTAGAATACTCTAGATAGGATGCTACTGAAACCCTAGAAAAGCTTGCTAAAAGACTGAAACTGTAGCTAGACGTCGATTCTACGAAAACCATCTCTGAATTACTGTCTGAATCATAAAACATCTGTAATAAACATTGGAATGATATTAACGCATAAAATTCGTAATCAGATAATACGATATGAGTACGCGAGCAACTTGAGGTAGAGGCCGTGGATGAGGCCGAGGAAGAGCTCGAGCGGGATCTTCATCTTCAGGACATATGCCAGCGGCAAAAGCACCAGTACCTTCGGCAACGGAAGTAGAATCACATGATCGTGGTACCGGGGATGATGCCCTGTCGCAGGCTATGCTCCGGGTTCTGGAAAGGGTTGCCGGGGTAAGTTCGGGCAACGAAATTCGAGGATTGATTTTTGAACGACTCCGGGCTAACGGAGTGGAGATCTTTAAGGGTGTATCTGGTGTAGCCCCGAATGTGGCAGAATATTGGTTGGAGGCCACGGAATGAATTATGGATGACTTGGACTGTTCTGTGGAGCAGAAGCTGAAGGGGGCTGTATCGTTGCTGCGAGATGAGGCTTATCAGTGGTGGCTCACCGTGAGGGATGGAACCCCAGCTGATAGGGCTACTTGGGAGCTGTTTAAGACAGCCTTTAAAGGAAAGTACGTCGGGGCAAGTTATGTGGACGCCCGTAGGAAAGAATTCTTGAATCTGGTCCAAGGAGGCAAAACTGTTGCTGAGTACGAGGCTGAATTTCTGAGGCTGAGTAGGTATGCTGTGGGAATAGTTGCTACGGAGTATGAGCATAGCGTTTGCTTTGAGGATGGACTCAGAGATGACCTTAAGGTGCTGATTGCTCCGCAGAGGGAGCATGACTTCGCGATTCTGGTGGAAAAAGCTAAGATCGCTGAAGAGGTAAAGCGTACTGAGAGGCAGAACCGTGAGAAAGATCAGAACCATTTCCGGAGGGATTCTGGACCTTCAGGTGGAGCAAACAAGAATGTCAAAAGGGCGAGAGTGGAGGAGCCAGTTCGAGCCGTTCCGATGACTGTGGTTAGACCGCCAATCTGTGGGGACTGTGGTAAGGTACACCTGGGTGAGTGTAGGAAACGTTCTGGTGCTTGTTTCTGATGCAGATCTATGGAGCACAGAGTTAAGGACTGTCCACAGAGAGCTGATCAGGCTCAGGTTGCTGTATAGAGGGTTGTTCAACCCATGAGAGGACGTGGACAAGGTAAGGGCGAAAATGGGAATGGAAATGGTCGAGGTCGAGGGGCGCCTGGTAGGGGAGTCGGAAATGCTGAGGCTCGACAGCCAGCGTTGGTGTATGCAGCTCGTCGTCGAGAGGAGGGCGACGCACCTGATGTTATAACTGGTACGTTTTTAGTTTCTAATATGCCGTATACTGCCTTGGTGGATATTGGATCTACTCATTCTTATGTTGCGTGTGCCATATCTGGGTCTTTGGGAGTGCATTCTGAGAATATAGTGAGTGGGGTATCTGTGCTAAGTCCCTTGGGTCACTCGGTTAGGGTAGACAAGCTGTATAAGGATGTACCCTTAGAAACTCAAGGTAGGATCTTTCTTGGCGATCTAATGGAGTTGTCGTTTGGAGAGTTTGATCTCATTCTAGGAATGGACTGGCTTGTTAAGCATAAGGCGACTCTAGACTGTGCTGCTAAGCGAATGGTGCTAAGGACCATGGAAGGGGATGAGGTTATGGTGATAGGTGAGCGAAAGGACTACTTGTGTAATGTGATATTTGCATTGAGGGCTGAAAATTGGATTCGAAAAGGGTGTGGGGCCTATTTGGCATTTGTAAGTCAAACAGAGGTAGAGGGGCTGATAGTGGATAAGGTTAAAACTGTAAAAGAGTTCCAAGATGTCTTCCTAGAGGAGCTTTCGGGATTGCCTCCAAACCGAGAAGTTGAATTTGGAATCGACCTGTTGCCTGGGACAGCACCAGTGTCCATTGCACCATATAGGATGGCACCGAAGGAGTTAGTGGAGTTAAAGGCGCAAATTCAAGAATTATTGGATAGGGGCTTTATTAGGCCAAGTGTGTCTCCATGGGGAGCACCGATGCTATTCGCGAAGAAGAAGGATGGGACGATGCGTATGTGCATTGATTATCGCCAGTTGAACAAACTGACGATTAAGAATAAGTACCCTCTGCCAAGGATTGACGATCTGTTCGACCAGCTTAAAGGAGCTTCAGTATTTTCCAAGATCGATCTTCGATCTGGATATCATCAGTTAAGGGTCAAGGAGGCAGATATTCATAAGACAGCATTTAGGACTCGTTATGGATCTGATGAATCGTGTGTTCCAACCATTTCTAGATCGGTTCGTGGTCGTCTTTATCGACGATATTCTGGTATATTCTAAGACCGAAGCAAAACATGATGAGCACCTCCGCACTGTGTTGCAAGTGTTAAGGGAGAAGGAACTTTATGCGAAGTTCAGCAAGTGTGAGTTCTGGTTGAGGGAGGTAACCTTTTTGGGGCATGTGGTCTCTGCAGAGGGGATTAGAGTGGATCCTCAAAAGATTGAAGCAATTTTGGAATGGAAGCCACCTAGGTCGGTTTCAGAAATTCAAAGTTTCCTAGGGTTGGCAGGATACTACAGAAGGTTTGTGGAAGGTTTTTCTTTGATGGCAGCACCTCTCACAAAACTCATAAGGAAAGGAGTACCGTTTGTATGGACGGAGAAGCAACAAGAAGCTTTTGAGAGGTTGAAGAAAGTTCTGACTGAAGCACCTATGTTAATTCAACCAGAGTCTGGGAAAGATTTTACTGTGTACAGTGATGCATCACACGTAGGTTTGGGTTGTGTGTTGATGCAAGAGGTTAAGGTGGTTGCTTATGCATCTTAACAACTTAAGCCTCACGAAGGGAACTATCCCACTCATGATTTGGAGTTAGCAACAGTGATCTTTGCACTTAAAATCTTGAGGCATTACTTGTATGGAGAAAGGTGTATTATATACACAGATCATAAGAGTCTCAAGGATTTGCTGACTCAGAAGGAACTGAACCTTAGGAAAAGGAGATGGATCGAGTTGCTCAAGGATTATGATTGTTCAATCGAATATCACCTAGGCAAGGCTAATGTGGTAGCCGATGCTCTAAGTCGTAGAGCTGTATCTGATTTGAGAGCAATGTTTGCTCATTTAAGTCTGTATGATGATGGAAGTCTGTTGGCTGAATTGCAAGTAAGGCCAACCTGGGTGGATCAGATTAAGGAAAAGCAGTTGAAAGATGAGTCTTTGGTCCCTCGTTTTCAACAAGTTAAGGAAGGGGAAACTTCTGAGTTTGGGTTAAATGATGATGGGGTTCTGTGTTTTCGAGGTAGAATTTGTGTTCTGAAGGACTCTGACTTGAGACAGTAAATTTTGAAGGAAGCTCATGGGGGACTTTGTGCCATGCATCCTGGAGGGAATAAGTTGTACCATGACTTGCGAGAACTGTATTGGTGGCCTGGACTTAAGCGAGAGGTAACGGAATTTGTGGGGAAATGTCTGACATGCCAGCAAGTGAAAGCTGAGCATCAGTTACCTTCTGGATTATTGCAACCAGTAAAAATACCACTTTGGAAGTGGGAGAGGGTAACCATAGACTTTGTGAGTGGGCTACCCTTAACACCATCGAAGAAAGACTCGATATGGGTGATTGTGGATAGGTTGACCAAGTCGGCTCATTTTATACTTGTTCGCACAAACTTTTCTCTTCAGAAGTTAGCCAAGTTGTATGTGGCGGAGATTATGCTATTGCATGGAGTTCCAGTTTCGATTATCTCTGATCGGGATCCTAGATTCACATCTCGATTTTGGCAAAAGTTGCATGAGGCGTTGGGAACACGATTGAACTTTAGTCGGCTTTCCATCCCCAAACTGATGGTCAGTCGGAAAGAGTTATTCAGATTCTGGAAGACATGTTGAGGGGATGTGTTATTGATTTCCGAGGTAGTTGGGAGGATACTTGCCTTTGGCAGAGTTTGCATACAACAATAGTTATCAGTCGAGTATTCGAATGGCACCTTATGAAGCACTGTATGGGCGAAGGTGTCGAACAGCTAGTTGTTGGACTGAACTGGGTGAGCGACAAGTTCTTGGACCTGAGTTGGTGGCAGATACTGAGGATAAGGTTAGGTTAATTAGAGATCGGTTAAAGGAAGCGTCTGATAGGCAAAAGTCGTATGCAGATCTAAAGCGTAAGGAGATTGAATACTTTGTGAGTGATATGGTCTTCTTGAAGGTTTCTCCTTGGAAGAAGATACTTAGGTTTGGTAAGAAGGGCAAGTTGAGTCCGCGGTTCATTGGGCCTTATCGAATTTTGAAGCGAGTAGGCCCAGTGGCTTATCAGTTGGAATTGCCTTCAGAGTTAGACAAGATTCACGATGTTTTTCACGTCTCCATGTTAAGGCACTATCGTTCTGACCCTACTCATGTCGTGTCGGTTGCAGAAATTGAGGTGCGAGCTGATTTGACCTTTGAGGAGGAGCCTGTACAAATATTGGATCGAGACGTTAAGGTTTTGAGGAGGAAATCTGTACCATTAGTGAAAGTGCTTTGGCATAACCATGGCAGAGAAGAAGCTACTTGGGAGCCAGAAGAGGCAATGCAACAACAATACCCTCATCTGTTCAGATCAGGTAAATTTCGAGGACGAAATTTCTTTAAGGAGGGTAGAGTTGTAACGCCCCAAATTTTTGGGAATTTTGAAAAAAAATTTGTAAAATTAAAATTCTGTGTAATATTAAGTGTTTTAGGCATGTTTGGCCGAATGTGGTAAGGGACTATATACTCAATTTTATTTCGATATTTGGAGTAATATTAAGTGATTCGATTGTAGGTAGTTCGTGTGTAGATCTCGTCGAGGAAATTCCAAAAACAGGTGTGTAACTGACACCCTCTCATAGGCTAGATCGGCAAAAGCCGAAAAGCCGAAATGCCGAAAAGTCGGTATTTTGGGCACTTGCAAGTGTGCGAATGCTCGTAAGACGTATGGGTAATTATTACTGGTAATCAAAAGTGATAAAACTGCAGTACGCTCTATTTCGTGCGTTTTGATATTTTGGGCTTAATGGGCCAAAACTGGGTTAATGGGCCAACGGGCCCAATTGGTAAGAACGCTCGGTAAGTGTTTCTGGCTAAACGTAATGGCTACGATATTCATGAAAACCTTAGAAATAGTTAGATTTACTAGAATACCCTATATATCAAAATTACCATTATACCCTATGTATGCAAATTACCATTATACCCTATGTATGCAAATGACCTTTATACCCTAGGGTTAATTTTGTCTGAAAAGCATGATGAATTAAATCTGTATGAATGTATATCTGTTGCATGGTGACATGGGTTATATTATGGAGGAAGCGTCCTGGTGGCTATGCCACAAATTATCTATTCTGGTGGCCCTACCACATATATCTATTCTGGTGGCACTGCCACAAATATCTGTATCTGGTGACTCTGTCACATTTTCTGTATCTGGCAGCCATGCTGCATATTTCTGTGGCGTGTAGCGGTTGGGTGGGTTGAGTAGTCTCCCCATATGGTGAAAGGATGGTATGGAGGTGCACATGGTTGGATATGGTTGGGTTTCTGCATAAGCATGATATATCTGTTCTGATCTGCTCTGGGCCTATGGGCTTTATTCTGAAATCTGTTCTGGGCTGAGGCCAACTTGTTTTAATTTTGTGGTTTGAGCTGATATGGGCTATGGTTGGGTTAATTTTACGCACTGAGTTTCCCCAAACTCATCCCCTATTTTCATCCATGCAGGTAATCCCCAACCATAGTGGGCTTGGAGGTGCGAGGGATTCGGAGTGGCCACTCGTTCTGCAATATAGATTTCTTCTGGTGATTTGGACTTCAATTTTCTTTACTTTGATGATTTGGGTTTTGTTATGTAATAAGACCGCTTATGATTATTTTTATTTGGGTTTTGATCTATAACTTATCATGATGATTTTAAATTATATTAACTATCAAAATGGGCTAAATCTAGGGTTCATTTTCAAAAACATTAAGTGATTTCAAAATAACCCAATTACAAGTAAGACTTCCGCTAAGCAAACGTTTTCAAATTTAATCACTTTATTAAGATGGACTCAACCAAATGGTTTTCTCACAATTATACGAGATGTTAGAGTGTGGCAATGGCGGTGTGCATGTCTAGGATTGGATCCGAAGGGAGCTTGGTGCTTAAGCAGTCCGACAGACTCACCTCCTCTTTTTCTAGTTTCCTACCTGGTGCACAACTCCCATTCACTTTAACCTATAATAAGAGTATCTTTTACATCACCAATTAAGTTTTCCAAACTAAATAATACGGAATGTTTTGTACGCATTAATGTGGCGCACCGGATCCGGACGTAGCCTCTAGGCCGGGTTTGGGGTGTTACAAGGTATATATTATGTAAGTATTCTAATCATATATATACATACTTTTTTTCATATCATTATATATACATATATATGTTCTTAATATCATACTTTTGTTGTTATGTATATATCTTAATATTGTTAGTTATATATCTTTTATAATATTGTGTGCATTTTTCTAATACCATTGTATATTTCCAACGTCATTATTATTTATATATATATATGTATGTATTTATGTATCGTATGAATAGTTTTTTTATTATTATCACTTCTAATATATATATATCATATGTGTTTATATATACATCATGTATATTTTTATTTTTTATTATTTTTATTATTAATTATATGTTTTTTATATTATTTCATGTATATGTTTTTATATTATCCTTATTATTATTATTAATCTTAAGTATATGTTTTATTATATATATGTCTTTAATATATATATAGGTATATATTTATGTAACATTGTTAATAGTTTTTTTAACATCATTATTTCCAATGCGTATATATTATGTAAATATTTTAATGTTATATTATATATGCATTTCTTATATTACGTGTATATATTTTTTTAATATTGTATTTTTATATATCATGTATACATTTTGAACACCACGCTATATTTTTACGTATTACATCATGTATATATTTTTCATATATGTTATGTACATACATTTTTCAATATTTTTTATATATATATTATTATGTATATACTTTAACATTACTAGTTATATATATTTTTACTACTTTATGTATATTTCAAATATTATATATAGTATATTTCTAACATTATTACATGTATATATATTATGTATAGTATATTTCAAATATATATGTATATTTCAAATATTATATATAGTATATTTCTAACATTATTACTATTTATGTAACACCCCAAACCCTACCTAGACATTATGGTCGAATCTGGCGCGTCACATCAAACCATTTTTCAAATTTGACCGTTCCGGTGAAAATCCATTACTGAATCTAAATTCCTTTATTATTATTAAACTAAGGTTCTCATCAAAACATTTACCAATTTGTTTGCCTTTGGTATATTACCTCATTTAAAATTGCGGAAGCATTTTGAAAACTTTGTTGTTGGAAGCTCGTATTCCTTAGAAAAATCATGCCATTTTGAAATCTCGAGTTTTCCTAGACTGGCAGTTTAGTATAAGAAATCACAATCCAAATTAAAACTTAAAACCCACCAACGGCCTTATTAAATAAAACACCCAAAACAAAATCTAATTGCAATTACAAGAAACAGAAATAGTGTGTGGCCATCTCCGAGTCCCTCGCAGCTCCAAACCATCTAAGCTTAGGGATTACCTGCACAGTTAGAAATGGGGTGAGTTTACGAAAACTCAGTGTGTAATCCCAATAACAAACAAACAGTGAATAACACAGTATCAGTACAATCTGGGCCAAAGCCCTATTCAGTCTTGACATATACTGGGCCGAAGCCTTTCGTTTAACAGTTTTGGGCCGAAGCCTTTTCATAAATCATATCACTGGGCCGAAGCCTTTACTGTAAACGGTATGGCCCATAGGCCTATTTCAATATCACATGTAATACCAATGGATGCATGCAAGCCCATTTGGGGAGACTACTCAACCCACCATCCGCTACTCTCCACTCGTACCAGCCAAGCTCTCCATGTGGGGAATAACTCAACCTACCCAACCAAACTCTCCACTGGCAGCATAGCTGCTTTATCATATAATTGGAGGCCTAGCCTCTTTTAATAACTGGGGCAATGCCTTTTTGATAAACTGGGGCAAAGCCCTTTTCGGTAAACTGAGGCATAGCCCTTTTAGCACTTCCTCCATATATAAAACCCAACCCATGCAACATGTCATGTATGCAGAATGTCATGTCCATATTTGAATCAAACAATCATAGTCAAGTTATTCATATCACCAACATATATTCACAATCAAATCCGTCAACCACACAGTCCAAGTCAGTCACTTGCCCACAAGGGCAAAACAGTCATTTAACACCCTAGGGGCAAAATGGTAATTTTACCCCACAAGGGTATCTCGGTAATTCTACCCTACAGGGGTATTTCGATATTTCTACCCTACAAGGGTATTTTTGTAATTCTACCCTACAGGGGTATTTCAGTAATTCTACCCTACAGGGGTATTTCGGTAATTCAACCCTACAGGGTTATTTTAGTAATTCTACCCTACAGGGGTATTTCGGTAATTCTACCCTACAGGGGTATTTTAGTAATTTTACCTTATAGGGGTATTTTAGTATTTTACAAATCAAGGGTATTTTGGTAATTTTACAAACTAGGGGTATTTTAGTAATTTTACAAACCAGGGGTGTTTTGGTAATTTTATTGATCAAGGGTATTTTGGTAATTTTTAAACCAAGGGTATTTTAGTAATTTTGTAAATCGAGGGTAAAACGGTAATTCTGTAAATCGAGGGTAAACGGTAATTCTATAAATCGAGGATATTTGGGTAGTTTTATAAATCGGGGGTACGTTGGTAATTTTACAACTGGGGGTATTTCACTAATTTGGTAAACTAAAGTATTCTAAACAAGGATAACAATACGAATGGGCCTAAAGCCCCTCTCGGCCCAAATGGGCCCATACGCTCGTGTGGCCCTTTTAGCCCAAATCTAGCCACAGATATGAGATTCACCTAGCCTAGTCCAATATTTACTACACAATCAAACAACTTATCCAATTGGGCCCGTAGGCCCATTGGGCCCACATGACCCCTTTTGGCCCATCAAAGCCCGAAGTAGCCATCCTATAGCTAGAGTAGCGAGAAAATACACACCTGATTGGAGACTGGAGTTAATCCATGCTCCGAGCACTCTAAGCCGACGCCGAACCCAAACGAGCACGCCATAAAGCGAAAAGGATCAGCCAAGAAAGGTACCTCTACTCTCCTCATGGTTCTCTCTATTTAAAGCCAGCTTCGCATCCCCTCTTATGTTAGCTTCCCGATATGGGATCCCTCCAACATCAGAGTTTAAATTCAACACCAACTCTTGCCACCCCCTGTTAGCAAATTAAATGCTCTTTGATTGCCATGAGTTTCGAACCCTGGACCTCATTGCCAACTCTATGACGCCACCTTGCCACTTCACCACAGGCTCTTTTGTGTCATTTATTTAACACAATAATTTAAAAGGCCCTCATCCAAGCATCCAGGTTTTTTTCACTTAATACAAAAATTTTTGCTAAAGCCCAAGTTTGAACCCAAGATTTCTCCAACACTTCTCAGGGCCATTAACCACTAAAGCAGACATTTAATTGTGTCATTTCATTGCACAATTAAATACCTAAATACAACCTCCTTACGGACCCACACTCAAGGCCCAATACTTCTAGGCCCAAATTCAGGGTGTTACAATTTATATATATATATGTATATATATTATGTACATACTCTTAATATCATTATTACATATGTATATTCATTGTTTTTTTCGTGTTTGATACTATTATTACGTTTAATCTCGCATGCATTGTTATTGTTTTTTAAATATTATTGTCATATTTGTTATGTGCTTCGATATATTTCTAACTCTTGTCTCCTGCCTATTTTATATCATTTTGTTATTCACTACTTTAAAGACTTTTTTACTCATGTTCTTTTAATTTCAATAAGCAAGGCAACATACCGATTTAACATTAAGTCATCGATTTCATCGCTATGTTGGGTGAACATCAATCGATTTGTGTTAAAACGGTATGACCTACTCAAAAACCAAAGAAACTAAAAACTCGCAATTTTGAAATTCAAGACAACGCATGTTTAATGAGATACCAATTTTGGGCGTCGCGGGGGTGCTAATAACTTCCTCGTGCGTAACCAACTCCCGAACCCTATTTTTCTCTGGATTTTCACATAGATCCAAATTTGGCCTTCATTTTTGTTCAAGAATAAGTTTTCTTTTCTAAAAAAAGATGATTTATTAAGTGTCCGATCACACCTAGAAAAATGATCGGTGGCGACTCCCTTTTCTAATAAAATCAAAAATCGATTTTCAAAATTTCCAATAAGTCACCTCAATTAGCGACCGAAAGCAAAATTTTATGTCGCTACAGCTGGCGACTCCGCTGGGGACCCTTTTTGAGAGTCGTGTCTGGAATTAAACTCGCGTTATCAAAATTTTCAAAGTTCCTTGTTCAAATTAACATTTAGTCCTGATCCTCAAATTTTTGTTTTCAAAAAGTCATGCATTCGCATTATGTTGTAAATGTTTTTCTAACTCGTTTTATCTTTTTGTTTTTCAGCTTTAAGTTTTATGGTTTTAGTTTAGTAGTTTTTTAAATAAAATGAAAGGTTTGTGAGTTTCTCCCCACACACCATGCACGTGCATCTTTGCATAACATGAACTCTATACCCAGGCTCCGTCCGTTTAAGTGAAAGTAAACGCTATGCCTTTGTGAGTTAACTTGTCCCTCCGTACAGGCTAGTGAATACTTTCGGGTTACATATGACTTATGCTTTCGTGAGTAACTTGTCTCTCCACATAGGCATAAGTAAATGTAATCCCTCGAATTGATCTCGTAAGCCTATGATGGGCCATGACCGAGGCTCTGTACTAATCTTAGTAGATGTCAGTATAGACAATTCGAGTACCCACCTAGAACTAAAACCGCATATAGTGAACCATATGAACCCCCTAACTAGAGCGATGCCGAACCTCTGCTCGTTTAGTAGTCACCAAAATAAGTACATGGGAGAAACACCTCTTACTTTTTGCACTTTCACTTTTTATGCAAGGGGATTGGGTTGGTTTAATAAACTAGACCGGGTAGCGTAATTTGACAAATTTTTCATGATTTTTCTACCTATATTTGACTACTAACCAGGGTTGTTCATCTTTGCTTTATTTTTCATCATGCATTATAGGCATCATATTAGAAAAGTGTTGGCTAGAGATTGGTTGCCAAAAAATGAGTTTCTGATGGAAGAGTTGATTATGCAAACAACCGAGAAAAATGCCGTGGTCCGAGATTGGTATTTGAAAACCCAGAAAGAAAAAGGGGATAGTTTAATGGAAGGATGTGTGTCTAATCTACCTGAGCACGTAACTGTGAATGTTCGTCAGAATAATCTGGAAGACTTGGTCCAAATCTGGAATCAGTGGGACTCGAACACTAGGGGAATCTTCGCTGAAAGATACGGGGATGTAGCCAACCTGATTGCCATCAACATTGACGAACGATTGATTCAAGCCATGGTCAGATTCTGGGATCCAACTTACCAGTGTTTCACCTTCAATCAAGAATACATGACCCCGACTATAGAAGAATACGCTGCTTTGCTTCGTATTGATAATGTGCAATCCTACAAAATATATGTGAAAGAGCCCAAGCCGATGACCTTCAAGAAAAAGTTAATGAGATTGACAGACATGACCGATACATGGGCCGAAAAATAGATAAAGAAGTAGAATGAAAACAGCTGTATTCCGTGGTTTTCCCTGCAAGATTTAATCCTAAATCATCCCGATATTTTGAAAAGAGTGAATCTGTTCGCTTTGGCAATTTACGAATTGGTCGTCTTTCCAAAAGTTCTGGGACATATAGAAGTTACAGTAGTGGACTTCTTTGAAAATTTAAAACAAGGAATCAACCCTATCCCAACTATTTTGGCCGAGACCTTCAGATCCCTAAGCAGTTGTAGGAGGAAAGGGGAAGGACGCTTTATCGGATGCGTGCAGTTACTCAATGTCTGGATTTTGAGCCATTCCTGAAAAGTAGAGCGCACACCGTACCACATGTTTTCAAAAATCTTCTCCCTGTTGAAAGCCTATCTTGAGAGAGAATGGCCAAAGGATGTCACCAAAGAGCATTGGGTTTCAGTTTTTCAGAACCTTCGAGCTGAAGATGTAACCTAGAGAGCACCGTGGATCCGCCCTTCGGTTCTGTTATACAAGGTTGGAAATCAAGATTGGGTGCCACTACTTGGGTTATGGGGAGGAGTTGGATACACTCTGTTAATGGTCCAAAGGCAATTCTCTTCACGACAATTCATACCCGCCACTGGAGGATTAGCATAGTCTGAGTTTGCTTTTGTGGGTGAGGGATATATGAAGAGGGTCCGATATACCGCAAAGTCTTGGAAGAGAATTCATCTCATGGAGTTAGCTCTATACACTGACACTCTCACCCAAGATTATGTTATATGGAGAAAGCAACGAGTGAATAGTTAGCACGTCTCGTCGACAAATTACACAGTCTAGAATCCTTTCTCAGAAGAAGTGCCATCTGAGCTAGAAATGGCAAGACAATAATTTGAACGAGAAAAAGCCAAGATGTCTCGGGGCCTTAATTCTCTTCAAGAGGAAAACTACCAATTGAAGATCGATGTTTAGATTGAAAGATCCATAACCGAAAAAGTACAAAAAGAAGTTGAAGTCGTAAGAAATGACTTAAAGGACCTCCATCTGGAAAATAAAAAGTTAAGAGGCACAATAAAAAATAGTGGGTTGGGAAATTCGTCAGCAGAATGGAAGGAAGAAATTAGCAACATCAAAGGAGGGATGGAATTCTGGAAAGGGAAATCGAAGAAAGAAGAAGAAAAGGCTGAGCAGGCTATGATGGAGCTAAGGAAGAAGAACGCCTAATATAAAGCTGTGTCTGCCGAGGTAATGACTAGTCGATCTAAACGTCAAGAACTAAAAGAGAGGATACGAGAGTTAGAAGACATGCTGCAAGATCGTCACAAAAGCTAGATACTCTCTTGGAGGCTTTGGAAGAAAAGAATAGTCAGTATGATAGAGACATTCGTGCTTACGAAGAGGGCCTCCAAGAAAAAGAAATACAACTTAGCTATTTGATCAATGAAGTTCGTTGGGTAGCCATGCACGTGGTACAATTATCGGAAGAAGTTGAAATTCTCATTTGTCAATTCCCTCCAAGTCGAAGATCAAACATATCAGAATTCTTAGCACGAGTAAAGAAATATGGCGATATAGCTAGGAAGTTTGTGTAATGGCTGAATCGAAAATGGCAAAATCTTTTGTAATGGACTCTTTTGATAAATGAAATGCCTAAATAGGGGCCATCTTGAAATCAACACTAAATTCTTGCATATTCATGCATGACTAACATTCATTTGACATTTATGCATTTATTCATTCATTCATTCATTGCATATCTCATAATCGTTCGCTAAGGTTAAAACATACAATTCGTAGTTGTAATACCACAAGACTGGAACCACGTCATTCGTATAGAACGCGTCGACAAGCTAGAACAATGGAGGCTGAATTCAATGAAAGAATCGAAAGGATGGAAAGAATCCAAAGGGAATTACAAGAGCAGTTGGCCAAGTCGCAGCAAGAGACGAGAGACTTAATGGTGAGATCTCGAGAAGAATTGCTCGAACAGAAGGATCAAATGGCCAAGATGATGGAAATGATGCCGCCTCTGGTAAAAGGAAAGGGACCTATGAACTCTGATGTTGTGGAACCAAAGTCAAGGGTTAACCTCGATCAGGATCCGCCCCATCCTCCAGAATTTACTCCACCGCATGCCCACTCAACACAAAGAGGGTACGCTCAATGGGAACCTACAGGCCTGGAGCAACGACCTGCGCCACCTACCAATCTGGGGCAAGGAATATTCGTATCAAACTCGGGGGCTAGTCCTGCTGATCCACTCGTTCCAGATTTGGACGATCCAGCAGAGATAGCCAGGTTGAAACTGGATGATCACGATGCAAAGGAGAAATATAGGAGCCTAGAGGAAAGGCTCAAGGCCATAGAGGGCACTGAAGTCTTCTCTGCACTGAGCGCTAACGAACTCAGTTTGGTACCTGATTTAGTTTTGCCTCCAAAGTTTAAGGTATCGGATTTTGAAAATTACAATGGGACAAGATGCCCAAAGCGCATCTCATCATGTTTTGCCAGAAGATGACCGGTTATGTGAATGAAGATAAGCTACTCATACATTGTTTTCAGGATAGTCTAGTAGGGCCGGCTCTTCGGTGGTACAACCAGCTTAGTAGAGAAAAGATCTGATCCTGGAAGAACTTAGCATCAGCATTCTGTGAGCAGTACAAGTATGTATCGGATATGGTGTCTGATCGAATGACTCTACAAATGATGGAAAAGAAACCAGCAGAAACCTTTAGACAATAGGTGGAGAGATATCTCGGCCCAAGTGGAGCCTCCACTGACTAAGACTAAGATAACGGTCCTTTTCATCAACACGTTGAAAGCGCCATTCTATGACAAGTTGGTAGGAAGTGCCACAAAGGACTTTGCGGATATTGTGATGTCCGGGGAACTTATTGAAAATGCCATAAAGAGTGGAAGGATGGAAGGTTCTGACAGTTCAAGAAGGGCAGCACCCGTAAAGAAAAGAGAGCCAGAAACCCATATGGTGGGAGCTGGAAGCCATTACACTCCAAACTCATATCCAAACCAACCCCGACCTCGAAGTTATCCACCTCTGAATTTCTATTATCCTCCTCAAAACCCTTACTACCAAGCACCACCTCCTTCCTACCCCGTATATGTTACGAACAACCAAAGACCCATCACCACATTCCCACAAAGCAATGTACCCGCTCAAAGCCAACCCAGAGACGAACAAAAGCCAGCAAGACCCAATCATGAGAAGCCATAATTTACTCCTATTCCTGTGTCGTATGGGGAACTGTACCCAAAAATCTTGGAGAAGCAATTAATATCTCCCCATTACATGGCACCCCTTAAGCCTCCATACCCGAAATGGTACGATCCAAATGCTAGTTGTGCATACCATGCCGGGAACTAGGGGCACTCTATAGAAAACTACCTTGCCTTCAAAAGAAGAGTTCAAAGACTCATCGATCGGACATTCTGCGATTTGATGGTACTGGTGGTACAGCCAGAAACTCATTCCCAAACCACACCGAAGGGAATGTGAGCACAGTGGGAGAGGAGGACAAATGGCAAAGTAGAAGATGGGTTTCTGAAATAAGAACACCTCTGTAGAAAATCTGGGAGGTACTAGTTGAAAAGGGGTTGCTCTATCATCTCAACAGAGTTTTCGAAGGAAGAAATGCAAAAGGTCAAAGTTTTTGCAAATTCTATGGTATTGAAGGGCACGACATTCAGTCCTGTGAGGATTTTAGCAGATTACTGCAAAATATGATGGATAATAAGGAGATTGGGATTTTTTATAAAGGCGAAGAGGTCGATAGAGGAGAAATATGCACCTCTGACAATCCATCGTCAGGTTTCTCGTATAGCGCCGACCGACTGCTAATAATCTATTACGACGCGAAGAAGGAGTTGGTGAAACCAAAAGTGATAATCGAAGTACCATCTCCTTTCCTTTACAAGGACAATAAAGCAGTACCATGGAAATACGACGTCAACATCGTCACACCTAGAGATGAAAAACCCGAAGCCGTGACTAGAAGTGTTGGGGAAGTAGGTCATTTCACTCGTAGTGGAAGATGTTATTCGAAAGAGGTCGAACCAGTGAAGAAGAATAGTGATTTGAAACAAAAAGGAAAGGCAGTGATGTATGAGGCCAAAGTCGAGTAGGAAGTTCCACCCGTGCAAGAAACTAAAAAGCCTGTGGATGAGGAGGAAGCACAAGAGTTCTTGAAATTTATCAAGCACAGTGAATACAATGTGGTGGAACAATTGAATAAGCAACCAGCACAAATCTCAGTTTTATTTCTACTGTTAAATTAAGAGCCACACTAGAACGCTCTGCTAAAGGTGTTAAATCAAGCTTACGTAGCAAACAACATATCTGTTGAGAAGCTTGATAGGTGGGTGAATAATTTGAACACGGACAATTTCATTTCTTTTAGTGATGATGAGATACCACCCAATGGTAAAGGCTCCGTGACAGCATTGCATATCACAACCCGCTGCAAGGGTTACATAATACCAAATGTGCTCATCGGTAATGGGTCAGCACTCAAAGTCATGCCTTTAGCCACGCTTTCCAGAATTTCGATGGATCTATCTTGTTTAAGGCCCTGTCATTCGACAATAATGGCATTCGATGGGACAAGACGTGAAGTCATGGGAAAGATTGAGATCCCTCTAGAAGTGGGTCCCTACATATATGATGTCGAGTTCCAAGTTATGGACATTACACCCTTATATAACTGCCTTTTGGGAAGACCCTGAATCCATTCCGCTGGAGCAGTCCCATCATCCCTCCATCAAAAGGTGAAATTTATCATGGATGGCTGTTTGGTCACTGTCGAGGGAGAAGAAGACATTGTAGCATCTATTTCTACCGACATACCATACATTGAAGTGAGTAAATATGCTATAGAATGTTCCTTCTGATCTCTTGAATTTTTCAATGCCACATTCGTCGCTGAGGAAAACAGAATTCCCGTGCCAAAAATGTCGAGAAATACCAGGATGGGTATCAAGATGACTGTGGGAAAAGGAGCCCGAGCAAGGAAAGGTTTGGGAAGGTATCTACAAGGAATAGTCAGGGCTTTAAAGCTGGTACATCACAAAGCTCGATACGGTTTAGGGTTCCAACCAGATGTGCGTCAAAGAAGAAAATAGTGGAAGAAGGATCAGGAGAGAAGGATTGCAAGAACTCTGGGCCGAGAACTGGAATGAGAGCCCATAGGGTACCCCCCTTTGTCAAAAACGTTTGCATCTGCAGGAGTGATATACCCGGGGCATGATAATTTGCGAAGCACGCTGGTATTAATCGAGAAGGGTTTTTCAAAATATCTGTATAAATGTCATTGACAAAGGGGCTGATGCGATTAAAAATGTTTTGAGGATAAGCCCTTGTCCTCCGGGTTTCAAGTTGAATAATTGGACTGCTGAGGACCTTATTGTAGTTTATAAGTCTTCAAAGTAATGCTCAAACATTAACCCTCTATTGTGTCCTTAGATATAATAGAATTCTTTTGTAAGAGGTTGCGTTCGCTCTTTATCATTTAAATGAATATCAATGAAGATGCATTTTGTCACGACCTTTCGCATTATCACTAATTTCATAATCATTTTCTCATTTCATAGCCTATCCTTACATTTGCCTCATACCATGCCATAACATTTCGTTTGTTGGTTCCAATACTTGGATGCCCCTCTATAGTTTCCTTTTCCATTCAACTTTCAGGTGCTCAGATATTAACAGCATGAACAAACCCATTACGAGTCCTGAAATCGATTTTGAGAAGGTTGTTTGTTTAGGAGAATTCGAAGTCGAAGAAAATGCCGAAGACTATGTCTCGTCTCCTGACTTGCTAAGAATGGTGGAACAAGAGGATAAACAGATTTTGCCCCATCAAGAATCTGTTGAAACAATAAATTTGGGAACTGAAGAAAGAAAGAAAGAAGTGAAGATTGGGACCTCTATTTCAGGGGGCACTAGGCATAATTTGATTGCTTTGCTCCCCGAGTACAAAGATGTATTCGCATGGTCATATCAAGACATGCCAGGATTGGATGAAGATGTAGTGGTCCATAAGCTCCCATTAAAGCCAGAATGCAAACCCATTCAACAAAAGCTAAGACGGATGAGACCTGAGATGTTGTTGAAAATAAAAAAGGAAGTCAAGAAACAATTTGATGCTGGCTTCCTACAAGCCTCCAAATATCCAGAATGGGTGGCTAACATAGTCCCGGTACCAAAGAAAGGCGGCAAAGTACGAATGTGCGTTGATTATTGTGACTTGAATCGAGCAAGTCCTAAAGATAATTTTCCCTTACCACACATTGATATATTGGTGGATAACACAGCAAAACATTCATTGTTTTCCTTCATGGATGGATTCTCGGGGTATAATCATATCAAGATGGCTCCTGAAGATACGGAGAAAACTACCTTCGTAACAATGTGGGGAACATTCTGCTACAAGGTGACGCCATTTGGGTTAAAGAATGCTGGGGCAACATATCAGAGGGCTATGGTGACGTTATTTCATGACATGATACATAAAGAAATAGAGGTCTACTTCGACGATATGATTGCTAAATCCCGAGGGGAAGAAGAGCATGTAGTGAACCTCAATAAGTTGTTTGGAAGGCTGAGAAAGTTTCAGCTAAAGCTTAATCTAGCCAAATGTACGTTTGGGGTTACCTCGGGAAAGTTGCTAGGCTTCATTGTCAGTGAAAGAGGTATCAAGGTTGATCCAGATAAAATAAAAGCCATTCAAGAGTTACCACCTCTGCGCATGGAAAAGGAAGTCAGAGGATTTTTAGGGCGGTTAAACTACATCGCCCGATTCATCGCTCAACTTACCAACCAATGCGACCCAATCTTTCGGTTTCTTCGAAAACATAACCCGGGAGAATGGAATGAGGAATGCCAGATGACCTTTGATAAGATAAAACAATATTTGTCTAGTCCTCCAGTGCTAGTACCGCCAACTCCAGGAAGACCCTTGATATTTTATTTGACTGTGTTCGAAAATTCAATGGGTTGCGTACTGGGGCAACACGACGAGTCAGGGAAGAAAGAAAAGGTGATCTACTACCTCAGCAAAAAGTTTACTGAATATGAGGCAAGGTATTCGTCCATTGAAAAATACTGTTGCGCTCTAGTTTGGGTAGCTCGGAGACTCAGGCAATATATGTTGTATCATACGACATGGTTAATTTCAAAGCTGGATCCAATAAAGTACATGATGGAATCACCTGGACTCTCAGGAAGAATGACACGATGGCAGATCCTACTATCAGAATATGACATCGTTTATGTGAGCCAAAAGTCGATAAAAGGAAGCGCAATAGCTGACTTCTTAGCAACTCGAACAATGGATGAATACGAGCCACTGAAATTTGATTTTCTGGATGAAGACTTAATGTGCATTACAGAAAAAGAGTACGAGTTACCAAAAGAGAAGTCATGGAAGATGATCTTTGATGGTGCATCGAACGCATTGGGGAATGGGATTGGAGCAGTCTTAGTATCACCAGAAGGGAACCATTATTCGTTCACTACCAGGCTAAATTTCTTCTGTACCAATAACATAGCGGAATATGAGGCCTGTATCATGGGACTTCGCGTAGCTATTGAACAAAATGTCAAAATCTTAGAGGTGTACGGGGACTCAACGTTGGTGATATACCAAAACCGTGGAGATTGGGAAGTGAGGGATCCGAAATTGGTTAAATACAGTGATCTAGTGGCAGAGCTAATTAAAGAATTTGAAGGAATAACATTTCATTACTTCCCACGAGAAGAAAACCAATTGGCTGATACCTTGGCCACTTTGGCTTCAATGTTCAAAGCAAATAGAGAAACAGAAATAATGCCTCTTCAAATGAGCATATATGAAGTCCTTGTACGTTGTTTTAGCATTGAAAATGAGCCAGATGGATAGCCATGATTCCATGATATCTTAGAATACATCAAGAATCAAAGGTATCCCGAACAAGCAAATGAGAAAGACAAAAGAACAATCAAAAGAATGGCAGCAGGATTTGTTCTTGATGGGGACATCCTGTACAAAAGAGGAAAAGATCAGCTGCTTTTGAGATGCGTGGATGCTGTTAAAGCCAGAAAAATACTTGAAGATGTCCATGAGGGAATCTGTGGGACACATGCTAGTGGTTTCACTATGGCCAGGAAGATTATGAGACTCGGTTATTACTGGCTGACGATGGAAAGTGACTGCATTAATTATGCAAGAAAATGCCACAAATGTCAAATTTATGGTGATAAAATTCACGTAGCCCCTTCACCCCTTCATGTCATAACTTCTCCGTGGCCTTTTTCTATGTAGGGCATGGATGTTATAGGGTCAATTTCCCAAAAGCTTCTAATGGACACCGGTTCATTTTTATGGTTATTGATTACTTCACAAAATGGATAGAAGCTGCTTCGTTTGCCAATGTGACGAAGACTGCAGTTTGCAGGTTTTTGAAAAAGGAAATCATTTGTCGATATGGTTTGCCTGAAAGAATCATTTCAGATAACGCCTTGAATCTGAACAATAAGATGATGAAGGAAGTGTGTGAGCAATTTCAAATAAAGCATCATAACTCATCACCCTATCGCCCGAAAATTAACAGAGCTGTTGAAGCAGCCAATAAGAATATTAAGAGGATTATTGGGAAAATGACCGAGACATATAAAGACTGGCATGAGAAGCTACCATTTGCTTTGTAGCATATTGTACATCTGTGCGGACATCTATGGGAGCAACTCCTTTCTCTCTGGTCTATGGAATGGAAGTCGTGTTACCCATCGAAGTTGAGATCCGTTCTCTACGAGTCTTAATGGAGTCGAGATTAGAGGAAGCAGAGTGGGTTCAAGCTCGATATGACCAGCTAAATATTATTGAAGAAAAATGCTTAAAGGCAATCTGTCATGGACAAATGTACCAGAAGAGAATGATCGCAGCCCATGACAAGAAGGTACGACCAAGAGAATTCCATGAAGGAGAACTCGTGCTGAGAAAGATTCTCCTAATACAAAAAGACCTGTGAGGAAAATGGGCACCAAATTGGGAAGGTCCATACGTCGTAAAGAAGGCATTCTCAGGTGAAGCTTTGATTCTCACTGAGATGGATGGGAAGGAGTTACCTAATCCAGTGAATTCAGATGCTGTGAAGAAATATTATGCCTAAAAAAAAGATCAAGGTGAAAACCCGAAAAGGGCGTCTTGATTAACACAAAAGATTAGGATGAAAACCTGAAAGGGCGTCCTGATAAAGTAAACCTGGGCTTAAAGAGCAAGGCGATTTGGACGGTGGGTCAAATGGCAAGGCTATAATATTTGAAGCATTTCTAAAAGCTCGAGATCTTCTACGCAAGAAGCCATGCTTGAAAAGATTCTTGACTAAGAAATGTGGAAGAGTTCATGTGTTGAATATCTAGAGCATTTGTATTCGTTGAATGTGATCCCCTCCCTCTTTATGATACTTTTTACCATCCTTGGTTAACTTTCTTTGTTTGTTACCTTTGAAATAAATGAATGTGAGGTACCCCTTTTGTTCCTACCTGACCATTTTCGTGCATCTCATTATGTGGTTTATTTACATGATAAATAGTGAAATGACATACTCTAAACAAAAGAAATGTTAAGCATTACCTGGATGAAAATTTGACAAATACAAGAGTCTCAAAGTAAGGACAAAGTTCAACCAGGGGCAAAAGAGTGATATTTGAGAAATGTCGATTACTCGTGAAGCTTGAAGACGGGTACAAAGCCTGAGGAGAAAGTCAAGAGTCAAAGCAATAGACGTAGATCATCAAAAATCGTGACGAAAAAGGACATACGACAAACATGCCTAATGTAACGCCCCTACGCCCGAGACCATCGTCGGAGTCGAGCTTGAGGGGTTACCGAACAATATTTATCAAATTAAGAACTTCAAATCATTTATTTCTACATTCACAGCTTTCTAACTACCCGCGTCACAGTTACAAGAAAAATCATATCTCGAGTTACGAAACTCAAAATCTAGATCCGTAAATTTTCCCTAAATCTAGACTCATATATATATTTACTAATTTTTTTATAAAATTTTTGGTTGGGCCAATTAGTACAGTTTATTAGTTAAAGTTATCCCTGTTTTAGGACTTGGCTGGTCTGACCTCTGTTTACTATGAACCACATTTCTCTCTGTACAAAATTTATATGACTATGAGGTTTGTTTCTACTAAAACTAGACTCAATAAGGATTCTGAGGATATAAAATACACCACCTAATTATATCTTTAAAATTTATGGTGAATTTCTAAAGTAGGAATAGGGGATTCAGAAACTGCTATGACCCTGTTTCACTAAAATTCAAATATCTTCTAACATATAATTCCTTTACCTGTTTCATTTGTTTCATGTGAAACTAGACATAATAATATTAAATTTGATATGTAATCCATCACCAAATTCAATTTCTATGATTTTTAGTAAATTTTCAGACATGCGTTAGTGTTGCTGCAGTATTCTGTTTATGGCAAATTTCATCCCTCTTATGAGTTTTTATGCACTAAGTATCTTAATAATTTCCTTAACATCAAACATAATCTAAACTTACCATTTCATAATTTATCATTATCAAATATTTTTTCAACCATTCTGTCACCATATCATAAGATCATTTACACAAAATAAGTATATTGCTATACATGCCATACTTAAATTTACAAGCCATTTACCAAAATCTTCCGGATAGTGTGACTGAGCCTTCGACCTATCCCGACTCCTGAACTGGCTTGTCCAAAACTACAATGAGTAAGAAGGAGGGAGTAAGCATAAATGCTTAGTAAGTTCATATGTAAATAATAAATAACATAACAAACAATCAAACTAATCAACATTAGCATATATCATCAACACACTTATCACATTTTTTTAATCATTTTTCATCATCTTATTACCTTATCGTGGTTGTAATCAACACTCAACCCGAGGGTTAAATACATACCTGTCCAAAATATCCATTTTTCATCACTTACCAATACGTCTCTTTTCATCTCGAGTATTCCTCCATTTGAGTAAAACTTTACCCGTTGAACACATCGGAATATAATTCGGATACATGGATAATTGCATATAAGTGCCACATATGCAATCAAGCAATCATGTAACCCGCCCATAAGCGAACTCGGACTCAACTCAACGAGCTCAGACGTTCGCATCCATAAGTGAACTCGGACTCAACTCAACGAGTTCGGATGCCTAGTTACATCTCACGAACTCGGACTCAACTCAACGAGTTCGGACATTCGCATCCATAAGTGAACTCGGACTCAACTCAATGAGTTCGGATGCTCAACCATCCTAGTGACATGTCACTTGTATCCTAATCTATTCCTAAGGTTCAAACGGGATTTTTCTCGAACACTTATCCTTGCCGTCTTCCGTAGAATGCCGAAATCAATACTCGGTAACAATTATATTTAACAAGTAGCTCACATAATTTAATATTATTTGAAATTAACCACAAAGCATACATTTCATAATGAAATTCAGCATAACACATAATTAATATCAATAACTTAAAAATAACAATTATGCTACATTATTTACACATGAACTTACCTTGGTACCAAAATACAAAGATTTTACAATTTAGTCCACAATCTTTTCTTTTCCTCGATTGAGGTCGATTCCACGTCTTTCTTGATCTAAAATAACACATTTAGCTCATTTAATACTCACATTATCAAATTAATCCTTAACTCAAATTTTGGCAAAATTACAATTTTGCCCCTAAACTTTTGCATATTTACATTTTTCCCCTAGGCTCGGGATTAAACTTTATTCCTTATTCTTATGTTTTACAACATGCTGATCACTTTTCTCTTCTATGGCAACATCAAATTCTCACTCTAACATGTACTTGTGACTATTAGGTATTTTTACCGATTAAGCCCTTTTACTCGTTTTTGCTTAAAATTGAGTAGTACAAGTTGTCTAACATAATTTAAAACCCCATATTCTATCATAAAACATCAAAATACACAAATTTCACCTATGGGTATTTTTCCAAATATAAATCCTAAGTTGAATTATTGCTAACATAAGCTTAATTGAGCTACTGGGATTCCAAAAACGTAAAGAACATTAAAACGGGGCTTGGAATCAGTTACTATGGAGCTTGGAAGCTTGAAACAAACCCTAGCTATGGAGAACCCTTGAAATTTCGGCCTAATGAAGAAGATGGACAAAAATTGGCTTTTAATTTTGTTTTTAATTCATTTTAATAACTAAATGACCAAAATACCCTTACTACTAAACTTTCAAAAAATTCCTTCCAGTCCTAATTTTGTCCATGAACTTAAAATTGGTCAAATTGCTATTTAAGACCTCCTCATTAATATTCCAAAACAATTTCATACTAAAAACTTCTAGAATGCAAGTTTTGCAACTTATTCGATTTAGTCCCTACTTTCAATTTAAGCACTTTAGGCATAGAATTTCATCACGAAATTTCCACACAATCATGCAATCATATCATAATCATCAAAATAATTATAAAATAATTATTTCTATCTCGAATTTGTGGTCACGAAACCACTATTCCGATTAGGCCCTAATTCGGGATATTACACCTAAGGCGCATAGCATAATCATGTAGGCATAAAGACATTTAAGACAAACATGTGGATATCATGATAACATCATGCATGACATATACAGGTACTTTAGTAGAGCAAGAGGATATGATGATAGCTGTACTGAATCAAAGGAAAAGACACTTGAGTTCCACAAGAAGACAGGTTTTGGTATTTTGATGTTTTTATTTCTGTTTTCAAGATTCAACTCATATTGCGAGAGGTGAGTTGAGCCTCAGGTCATGCTGAGGTATTTTTAATTCCTGTTTTTCAAAAATCAACTCATATTGCGAGAGGTGAGTTGAGCCTCAGGTCATGCTGAGGTATTTTTAATTCCTATTTTTCAAAAAATCAACTCATATTGAGAGATGTGAGTTGAGCCTCAGTGTAACACCCCAAACCCGGCCTGGAAGTTTGGCTCGAACTTGGCGTGTCACATTGAAGTGTTTTTCAAAAACCATGTTTCCATTAAAAACCCTTCTTAATTATTAAAAACTTATACCCTTTTTAAACCTTGTTAGAAAACCTCAGCTAAATAACATTCTTAACAACTTTGTAAAAATCTTGGTAGTTGCGGAAACTTACTTTAAAACCAATTGCGGTTACGTGATGTTTTGAATAACAGTAGTTGCTTTGGAAAATCGTCTTCTAATACTAGCAATTATAAGAACAAGAAATAAAATTCCAAATTTGAAATCCAGAAAATTACAACGGCTTTACTACAACCCACATAAAATAATTTAAAGGTAATAATCAAAACTATAACATAAACAGTGTGTGTGGCTTCCTCCGAGACCCTAGCAACCCCGATCCATCTAAGGTTGGAAATTACCTGAAAGGTTAATAAACGGGGTGAGTTTACGAAAACTCAGTGTGAAATCCCCTACTATAAAAAGGAATAGTCAGTCATCTAAAAGAATTAAAAGTCTGGCCCCAGCCTTACTTACAATTTCAGTACCAATCGGGTCTTAGCCCATTACAACAGTTAGTACCAGATGGACCTTAGCCCATTACAGAATAAGAAACATTATCAGAATTGGAACCAAAATGAGAATCAAAATCAGAATCAGTAACAGAATCAGAATCAGAATCAGAATTAGGTGACAGAATCAGAATCAGAATCAGTAACAGAATCAGAATCAGAATCAATATTAGTAACAGAATCAGAATCAGAATCAGAATTAGGTGACAGAATCAGAATCAGAACCAGAATGTGAATACAATCCCAACCCAATCCAGCCGTATACACCCCCGTACCAACCTTACACCATGTGGGGAGACAACTTGACCCACCCATCCGCTACACACCACAGAATTTGCAGCATGGTTGCCAGAACAGATATCGTGATAGAGTCACCAGATACAGATATTGTGGCAGAGCCACCAGAATCAGATAATGTGGCAAACCCACCTAACAGAATACGTGGCATAAAGCCATAGATAACTGTAATAACTTCGGCACATAGCCATCAGTGACGGTAATATAACTAGCGCACAACCTTCGGTAAATATGATCGACACAGAGTCGTCAACAAATATGTTAGGCACATAGCTACAGGTAAATACGTTTGGCACAAAGCCATAGTCAAGATGGCACAAAGTCATATTTAGGTTGGCACAGAGCCATTAATAACGGGTCTATAATCGGCACGAAGCCCACAACAATGGCACACAGCCTTCGGTAGCGTGATCGGCACTTAGCCATCGATCGGTCAACAGATATTGTGATAGAGTCACCAAATACAGATATTGTGGCAGAGCCACCAGAACAGATATTTGTGGCATAGCCACCAGAACGCTTCCTCCGTACAAAATCCCAACCCATGCAACATGTCATGTATGCAGAATGTCATGCCCATATTTGAATCCAACAATCATAGTCAAGTCATTCATATCACCAACATATATTCACAATCAAATCCGTCAAACACACAGTCCAAGTCAGTCACTTGCCCACAAGGGCAAAATAGTCATTTAACACTCTAGGGGCAAAATGGTAATTTTACCCCACAAGGGTATCTCGGTAATTCTACCCTACAAGGGTATTTCGATAATTCTACCCTACAGGGGTATTTTGGTAATTCTATCCTATAAAGGTATTTCAGAAATTCTACCCTACAGGGGTATTTTAGTAATTTCACAATTAACGGTAATTCTGTAAATCGAGGGTAAAACGATAATTTTGTAAATTGAGGGTAAACCAGTAATTCTGTAAATCAAGGGTAAAACAGTAATTTTACAAATCGAGGGTAAAACGGTAATTCTGTAAATCGAGGGTAAAACAGTAATTCTGTAAACTGAGGGTAAAACAGTAATTCTGTAAATCGAGGGTAAAATAGTAATTCTATAAACTGAGGGTAAAACAGTAATTCTATAAATCGAGGGTAAAATAGTAATTCTATAAACTGAGGGTAAAACGGTAATTCTATAAATCGAGGGTAAAACGGTAATTTTACAAATTAAGGGTAAAATGGTAATTCTATAAATCGAGGGTAAAATAGTAATTCTGTAAACTGAGGGTAAAACGGTAATTCTGTAAATCGGGAGTACTTTGGCAATTTTACAAGTCGAGGGCATTTCAGTAATTGGTAAACTAAAGTATTCTAAACATGGATAACAATACGAATGTGCCTAAAGCCTATTCTCGGCCCAAATGGGCCCACACGCTCGTGTGGCCCTTTTAGCCCAAACCTAGCCATAGATATGCGATTCACATAGCCTAGTCCAATATTTACTACACAATCAAACAACTTATCCAATTGGGCCCGTAGGCCCATTGGGCCCACATGGCTCCTTTCGGCCCATCACGGCCCGAAGTAGCCATCCAACAACAAGAGTAGTGATAAATACACATCTGATTGGAGACTGGAGTTAATCCACGCTCCGAGCACTCTTAGCCGACGCCCAACCCAAACGAGCACGCCATAAAGCGAAAGGGATCAGCCAAGAAAGGTACCTTTACTCTTCTTATGGTTCTCTCTATTTAAAGCCAGCTTCCCATCCACTCTTATGTTAGCTTCCCGATGTGGGATCCCTCCAACATCAGAGTTTAAATTCAACACCAACTCTTGCCGCCCCCTGTTAGCAAAATAAATGCTCTTTGCTTGCTATGGGATTCGAACCCATGCCTCCCCTCAAATGCTCCACACGCCACTTGCCACTAAGCCATAAGGTTTTTTGTGTCACAATTTCTCCAACAATATTCTTAAGGCCTACCTACTACACCCAGGGTTTGATTCACCTTAAACCAAATTTTTTTCTAGAGTCCAGGTTTAAACCCAGGACTTCTCCAACACTTCTCAACACACTTAACCACTAAAACAAGCCTTCATTAACGAAATTTGCATGCACAACAGAATATTATAAGCTGCCTTCAACCGCTCCCATGCTCAAGGCCCAAAACTTCTAGGCCCAAATTCAGGGTGTTACAGTCATGCTACACGGCTATGTGTCCCCTGGTGTTGAAATTGAATTGAAGTTAGTATGCTCCACACGGCCTCACACATGGGCGTGTGACTGGTCGTATGGCACAAGTCTGTATACCCCCTAAATGACACATGGCCTAGCACAAGGGCATGTGGCTTGGCCGTGTTGCATAAGTCAATATACCTTACAGGATTGGCACGGCCTAGTACATGACCTGGCACACGGGTGTGTGTGGCCACTTCGAAGGGCACATGGGCGTGTGGTCGACCGTGTGACCCAAGTCAGTATTTATGCCCTATTTTCACATGGCCTGAGACACAGGCGTGTCTGGAGTCGTGTGAGGCACACAGCCTGTTCACACAGGCATGTGACACTTGTATGTTTGAAATTTTTCTAAGTTTCCAAAATTTTCATATGTTATTGGTTTAGTCCTAGACCAATATGAAAGCATGTTTTAGGCCTCGTAGGTCCTTATAAGGGACAATGTGATTGTGTTGAATAGTATTTAAATATGGATGCTTAAATGTATGAGTTATGTATAACAAATAATGTGTATTGATTGGTAATACCTCGTAACTCTTTTCTAACTGTGAATACGGGTGAGGGGTGTTACAATTCTCACAGTTGAATATTTAGATACAACTCTACTGCTGATCCCATTTCACGTATTTCTCATTGGCCTCTTCTAGCAACAGTGTTACTCGATCTTGCATTCTAAAAATTATCTTTGTCAGCCATTTCAGGGCAGTCTCGGATAAAGTGATCTTGGGAGCCACATCTAAAGCAAGCTCGGTTGTTCATCCTATATTCACCGGGATGTAGTCTACCACAGTGTTGGCAATCAGGCTTATTAGACCTAGCATTACCAAAGCTCCCTATGGATTTAGTTTGGGCCTTAGAACCTGAATATTACTTCCCACGATCTCGGTTAGGATACCCGATTGAAACTGTAACACCCCCAAACCCGGCTTAGACGTTATGGCCGAATCTGGTAGTGTCACATGTGAGTGCTTTTTAGAAAACCTTAGCAAGTAAAAAATCGTCCAATTTGTTATCTTGACTTAAGTCATAGAATCTCTAATCCAAATATTAAGTGAAAACATTTCATTAACACGGAAACTAAAACATCATTCAGTCATAAATCAAATAATTTAAAGATTTAAGATCCCAAAATAAACCTAAGAATAATTCGTGACCAAACACATATTAATCCCAAAACATATAATTAAATAAAGAAAAAAAAATGAAGTGTTACTCAAAAAATCCGTAAATGTCTACCAGTGGTCACCGTCGAGCCCTTCGTCACCGATCCATCTACTGCTGAGGATTACCTAACACAAACAAAATAACAAAGGGGTGAGTTTTCACAAACTCAGTGTGTACATCCCCACAACAGCATGCATACAAATAGATAACAGAATACAGATATTTCGTCCTTAGCCATACAGATATCATATGCATAACAGATCAGATACCAGAAATATCATGCCCACCAACCCTGCACACCATCTCCGTCCAACCCATCACACCATGTGGGGATAAAATCAACCCACCCATCCCTGCACACCATATGTGGGGATATAATCGACCCATCCAACTGTACAACCATAAGGTACCGCATCGCAGCACATATCATAAGTATGCAGCTTAGCTGCCCTATAACGGGCTTATGAAGCCCTTCAAATACTCCCTTCACTTCGTCAGACCAACCCCGATGCAATACATCATACAAATATGGCATGTTGTAATGCAGACAAATAGATCATACATTTATTTACAGAACAAATCAGATAATCATGCTAAGTATATCATGCAAACACATACATCACAGAATCAAGAGTCAAGCTAAGGCATACCGACCCTACTACAGGTCACAATTGACTCAGGTGACCCGCACAACCTTACAGAACATTTCAGATTAAAGGGGTTCACACGCCCGTGTGCCTTACCCGTATGGGCCCACACGCTCGTGTGGGTCACACGACCCAAATTAGCCTTGCCCGTGTGGTTTACATGGCCTGGCCTAGATTCCCACAAGCCCGTGTGGTTCACCCGTGTGACCCACACGCCCCTATAGGCCACACGGTCCAAAAGGTCAAGCCCGTGCCTCACACATAGCCTCACCAGCCTGACACGTCTCTACCTGTCGAGCTCGTGTGGTGCGCACACGGCCTGGCTCATCAGTGACACGCCCGTGTTTCGTGACGCAGGCTACCACACGGGCAGACCACAAGCCTGTGTGGTGTCGACATGCCACTTTTCGACCTTCATCGAAACTCATTTTCTGTGTAATTAGAGTACACACTTGATTCGTTTTCACTGCTAATCCCACCACAAGTACTCCAAAGCCTAAAATCGATCATAGCGATCCCAAATCAGTCTCTTAAGTCAGATTATTTAAGAATAGGCAAATCTTGAAACGAGAGATCTACTTACCTTCAACGAATAATGGTGATTCCTCGCTGTTAAGAGCCCAAATAATGATCCACAGACCCTAGAATATTCCCTAAACAGTAACCAAAATCCCTCTTAAACAAACTCCAAGGAATCACTTAACTTGATAAAGCGATACTTACCGAATCAACAAAACGCCTAGCAATACGCCTAAGCTTATCAAAAAAGAAAAAAACGAAGGAGAAGAAAAATGGTGAAGAAGGGAAAAAGAAAAAGAGAGTTTCGGCAGTTAGGGCTTGGAAGAGGAATAATGGCAGAGAAAACAGTTTGCCAAAAAGAAGGAAATAAGAAAACCCCTAATTTTTCCTAAAACCATCAACTTAAAATCTTTTAATAAAACTCCACACTTAACTGAAACTTGCAGCAAAAAAAATAGTCCTATCGCTACTGCAGGGAATCGAACTCCAGACCTCTAACACACCAACACACATCTTAACCACTAGACCAGGAGGCCCATTCTGTCAGGTTTTTACCATCAATTCCTTATAAGCCCATTGACCTAAAGTCAGGCTTTACTCAAATAAAACTAAAATTCAGCCCAAGTTAAAGCTCAAACTTGGGACCTCCCAAACACACCCTAGAGCACAGAACCATACAAGCAGACTAATATTATGCAAATTCATGCAAAAATTTATATTCAGATATCCCTCTACGCTACAACTCCGCAAAAGTCAAAATCACAGAAATTTAGGGCATTACAACTCTACCCCCTTAAAGAATATTTGTCCTCAAATTTACCTAATCAGAAAAGGTGAGGATACAGTTGTTGTATCGAATCCTCTGGCTCCCAAGTAGCCTCCTCAGTGCTATGATTCCTCTACAGCACCTTCACCAAAGGTATATATTTTCTACGGAGAATCTTAACGTCGTGATCTAAAATCTGAACTGGCTCATCCTCGAATGTCAGATCCGACCTAACCTCAATCTCCTCCACAAGCACAATGTGTGTGGGATCAGAGTGGTAATGTCTCAACATCAAGACATGGAAAACGTTATGAACACGATCCAACTCTAGAGGTAGCTCTAACTAATATGTGACTGGCCCTACTCTCTTTAAAATCTGGTATGGCCCAATAAACTGAGGGCTCAGCTTACCCTTGCGACTGAACCTCAGAACCTTTTTCCATATCAAGACCCTAAGGAAAGCCATGTCCTCCACAGAATACTCGATGTCCTTTCTCTTCAAATCAACATAGGACTTCTATCTATCAGAAGCTGTTTTCAGACATTCTCGAATCAAACTGAGTTTATCCTCAGTTTCTGATACCAAATCTATACCCAGAACACATCGCTCACCTAACTCAGTCCAGTACAAAGGAGTGCCATGCTTACAACCATAAAGTGCCTCATACGGTGCCATCTGTATACTAGCCTGATAACTATTGTTGTAAGCAAACTCTGCCAAGGGCAAGTACTCCTCCCAACTACCTCAAAAATCTATAACACACCCTCTTAACATATCCTCCAGTATCTGAATCACCCTCTCTGTCTGACTATTGTCTGGGGATGAAATGCAGTATTGAAGTCAAGTCACGAACCCAAAGCCTCATGGAGCTTCCCATAGAACCGAAACGTAAAACGAGGATCCCTATTAGAAGTGATCGAGACAGGTACCCCATGCAGCCTCGCTATCTCAGCAATGTAAAGCTTGGCCAACTTTTGTAGAGAAATGTCCTTCCTAACCGGGATGAAATATGCGGTCTTGGTCAATCGGTCCACAATGGCCCAAATAGAGTCATTCTTAGTGGGTGTTACGGGAAACCCACTAACGAAGTCCATCGTTACTCGCTCCCATTTCCACATCGGTATCTTAACTAGCTATAGTAAACCCAAAGGTAACTGATGCTTAGCCTTAACCTGCTGACAAGTCAAACAATGAGCAACATAGTTAGTCACCTTACGTTTCAACCCTGGCCACCAGTACAACTCTCGAAGATCTCGATACATCTTGTTCTCACCAGGATGCATGGCGTAAGGGCTACTATGTGCCTCTTTCAAAATCGACAGTCTCAAATCCTCATCATTAGGTACACACACAGATCCTACCTCGAAAACACAGAACCCCATCACTATTAATCCCAAAGTCTGTAGTAGTCCCAGTTTTAACCTGACGAAATCGCAACTGAAGAGACTCATCTCCCAACTGCTTATCCTTAATTTGAACCAGCCACATCGGCCTAACCTACAACTCAGTCAGAAGATTCCCATCGTAAAAAAGACTCAGTCGAGCAAACAACATTGTCAAATCAGCCCCAACCTTATGGCTTAATGCATTGGCCACCACATTGGCCTTTCCAGGGTGATACTCTATACTGCAGTCATAGTCCTTAAGCAGCTCGACCCATCATCGCTGCCTAATATTTAATCCTTCTGAGTGAGGAGATACTTGAAGCTCTTGTGATCAGTTTAGATGGTACACTTCTCACCGTAAAGATAATGCCTCTAAATATTCCATGCGAAGATAACTGCCGCCAACCCCAAATCATGCATCGAATAATTAGCCTCGTGAGTCTTAAGCTGTCGAAGATAACTACCTTACCGTCTTGCATCCAGACACAACCCAAACCCACATGTGACGCATCACTGTAAACCACGAAGTCCCTACCAGGCTCAGGCTGTATCAGAATTGGAGCCTGAGTCAAAATTGTCTTGAGCTTTACGAAGCTCTCCTGCTGCGCGTCAGTCCAAACGAAAGGAACTCCTTTATGAACAACTTAGTCAAGAGCACTGCGATCATCAAGAACCCCTCTACAAAACATTGGTAATACCCTGCCAATCCCAGAAAACTACAGATTTCTGACACACTCTTCAGTCATCAAGAACTCCAAAGCCTAAAATCAATTATAGCGAACCCAAATCAGTCTCGTAAGTCAGATTATTTAAGAATAGGAAAATCCCGAAGCGAGAGATCTACATACCTTCAACGAATAACGGTGATTCCTCGCTGTTAAGAGCCCAAATAATGATTAACAAACCCTAGAATATTCCCTAAATAGAAACCAAAACCCCTCTTAAACAAACTCCAAGGAATCACTTAACTTGATAAAGCAATACTTACCGAATCAACAGAACCGCTACCAACACGTCTAATCTTATTGAAAAAGAAGAAAATGAATGAGAAGAAAAACGACGAAGAAGGGAAAAAAGAAGAAGAGAGTTTCGACAGTTAGGGCTTGGAAGAGGAAGAATGGCAAAGAAAATAGTTTTCCTAAAAGAAGGAAATAAGAAAACTCCTAATTTTTTTCTAAAACCCTCAACTCAGAATTTTTTAATAAACTCCCACACTTAACTAAAAGTTGCAGCAAAAAAAATAATCCTATCGCTACTGCAAGGAGTCAAACTCTAGACCTCAAACACACCAACACATATCTTAACTACTAGACCAGTAGACCCATTCTGTCAGGTATCCCCCTACGCTACAACTCCACAAAAGCTGAAATCACAGAAATTTGGGGCGTTACAGAAGCATTGGAGCGAGTATACAAATCTCTTGATTTCTTTGATGAGGATTGAAATGGCTTATTCATAGGTCTCTTCCTCGAATCTCTAGTCTCACTCAACTTTTTTATTTTCTTTTCTCAACTCTTCGGCTTTGCAAGCTCGTTCGACTAGTACAAGAAATTCTTTTAGCTCTAAAATCCCAAACTAATAGTCTGATGTCTTCATTCAGCCCATCTTCGAGTCTTTTACACATAATACCCTCTGTTAAGACACATTCTCAAGCATACTTATTGAGCCTAACAAACTCTCATTTGTATTCAGTCACAGGCCTACCGCCCTATTTCAACTTTACGTTTCTGATCAATAAACCGTTGACTGATGTACTTCTTTCTGAATTCCTCTTAGATGAAATCCCAAGTTACCCTTTCCCTTGGTACCACTAATATTATAGTGTTCCACCACTGATATGTCGTATCCCTCAAAAGTGACACAACACATTTCAAGCACTCATCTGGGGTGCAAGAAAGTTCGTCACATACCTAGATAGAGTACTCGAGCCAGAATTCTCCTCTCTCGGAATCATCATCGATATTTGCTCTAAAGTATTTAGCCCCCTGCTTTCGAATCTTATCTACTGGAGGCTTGTTCAGCCTTACCAAATCCACACCTTGGGGAGCTACATGAACCAATTGAGGGTCAGGTAGGGGTGAAGGATGTTGGGCAGCCGGATTTGTCCGAACAAACTTGGCAAGGCACTCATTCATCCTTTAGAAGAAGGCTTCCCTAGCCTCTCCTCCCTGACTAATCGTCATTGGTCTACTTTCAGATGGCGCAGTCCCTTGAGCGGAAGCCGGTGTATTACTTTCAACATCATCAGCCACTTCTCGGTCGGAATCCTATTACTATATGAAAACACAATTTAAATTGTCAGGAGTCATCACACTATCACAATTTATATATGGCATGTATAACTAAACTCTTACACATGACAGGTTAGTCCGAGAACCGACTAAATCATAGCTCTGATACCATTAAATGTAACACTCCTTACCCATATTCAACGCCGAAACAGGGTACGAGCGTTACTAGACTTACATCACAAACAATCACATAATTCTAATTCATAAATTTTCGTCTAAAGATTTGCAATTAATCATAAAGTCCCTAATACAAGCCTACGAGGCCCAAAACATGTTTTGGAAGTGGTTCAGGACTACTACTGAGAACTTTAGAAATTTTTACAAAACTTAGAAAATTTTCCACTATATAGGAGTCACACGCCCGTGTGGATATGAGACATGCCCTTGTGGGCAGGCTGTGTGGTCACGCATGCCCTTATCCTGACCCTATGTAACTCTCTTACTTGTAACCCATTAACAAATTGAGATGACACGGCCAAGTCACACGCCCGTGTGCTAGGCCGTGTGGGAAATTAATTTGAACAAAAATAGGTGCAGACTTCACACGGCCAGGGCACAATATCATATTCTAGGCCGTGCCGTCCACACGACTGAGACACATGCCCATGTCTCCGCCTGTCTACTCAATTTCGAGCATTCTATTTCTCAAAATTAAAGTGCAGGGGACACACAACCAAAACACATGCCCATGGGACAGGTCGTGTGTCATACACGACCTAGACACACACCCATGTGTCTACCGTGTGGACAAAATAAAGGCTATTCACCAAGCCATTTGCCACTCTTATTAGCATAACCCTTTCACAACTTTGATGTTAACATAACATATTTGGGCAACCAAACATCCACAATCAAGACTAATACATATCAATGCAATACCATCCACTATCATACTTACAACATTTATTATGCCCTAAATCAGTCATACAAGTTTCCATTCATTAAGCATCAATTAACTACTCTCAAGTTACCTAATTGTACACAAATTTATCATCTCATCAATAGATCACATTTCCAAACATTTTGCATTCATGCTATAAATCACATTCCATCATACAGCAAGCATACCATGACCATAACACCAAAGACATTGGCACATATATGAATATACTTAGGCTTACAACCATGTTAGCCAAAATGAGCCAATTTACATGGCCAAATATCAAAACAAGCCTTTTTACAATTACAAGCCAATACATTGGCTAAAATCATAATGACACATATAATAAAATGACCAAGTCCCTATACATGCCATACTTTCAAAATACTAAGATATATCAAATACCCAAAATAACAGTTTTGATACTGTAAGGAGAATCTCAGACGATCTACGATTCTGAGCTAGCTTTGTGACACTATAAAAACATGGAAAATAAACGGAGTAAGCTATATAGCTCCATACAATCAACATTCAAGAGATATAATGTAAGATGATATAATTTACCATATGTTTTACCATCATAATTCATTCCTTCATAAACTTAACTTGAATTCATCATTTCTCAAAATTTAATAAACATAAGCTTTATGTACATACCTATAACATCTCGAAATAAATTTACACATAATCTCATCTTTGACATACCTGTGAACCACTCGGAATAATAATGTCGAATACTCGGGATTTTTGCACACTAAGTGACACATATGTAGCCAATGCTACCTCAAATCTCATATCACATAGTTGTTTACTCTCGAGCTATCAACGGGCTGCTCATACAAGCTGTTAGTCAAGTCGCTATGCGATGCTGCTCAAACAAGCTATCAAGTATTCACAACATATGCCAGTATACTCAGCCACCAGTAGGAGGTACATGACCAGCACCGGGATCACATAATCACATAACACATACTAACCCTACTAACATGTCACTTGTTACCTCAAACATACAATTTATGCAATATTAAAGCATTTAAATAAAATTATTTTAAAGCTTATTTTAACATACGAGCTTACCTCGATACAAAATGGTTAATAGTTTGATTTAGTCCACAACTTTGTTCTTTCCCCGGTCTAGGTCAAAACCTCCTCTTTCTTGATCTATAATATCGAATTTAACTTATTTAATCATCACATTATTCAATTTAATCCCAAAAACACCTTATGGAAAAAATTATGTTTTTGCCCCTAACTTTTCAACTTTTTACATTTTTGTCCCTAGGCTCATAAAATGATTTTCATTCAATTTCATCACACCCAATCCTAGTCGAACCTATTCCTTGCTCATAACAGACCATATTTTTTATTTATTCACATTTTATACACATTTTACAACTTTTACAAATAGGTCCCTATTTAACAATTTCATCAAAAATCACTTGGTAAATGTTGTTTATCTAACACCAAACATACATTTTCTACCATTAAACATAAAAATACATGCATATTCAACATGAATAAAATTTTAGACTTTATCATTCTTTCAAATTAGTCCTTGAAATAGCTAAATCAAGTTACAACATTCACAAAAACATAAAAATCATTAAAAACAAGACAAAGACGGACTTACAATCGAGCTTGGAAGCTTGGCCAAAACCCTAGCTATGGTTTCTTGAGAAATTTTGTATGAGGGACTAAATTGTAGAAGATGACATCTTTTTTTTTGGTTAATTTGTCTTTTTTAACCAAATAACCAAAATACCCTTAATGCCAAATTTTGAAATTTCACCTAACCATGTCTATTTTTGTCCAACTTAAAGTATAATGGTCTGATTACCATTTAAGGACCTTAATTTAAGAATTCATTACAATCAAACACCCTTAGCTTCTGGAACACACATTTTGCACCTATTGCAATTTAGTCCTATTAGTCAAATTGGACACTTTATCGATAAAATTTCTTAACGAAATTTTCACACAATCATTTAATCATACTGTAGACCTTAAAGAAATAATAAAAGAACTATTTCTACTTCATATTTGTGGTCTCAAGATCACTATTCCGATTTGACCCAAAAATGGGCTGTTACATTCGCCCTTATTTGTTTTATGAGGAAGAATAGTTAAAAATCTTAGCTTGCAAAGTGAAAGAGCTGAGAAATAAATGTGTGCCACTCGTGAAAGTTCTGTGGTGATGTGGTGAAGTCATAGCAGTGAAGAAGCAACTTGGAAACTGGAAGAAAAAATGAGATCCCAGTATTTCCACCTCTTTCTAGGTAAATTTCAAGGACGAAATTTCTTAAGGGGGACAATTGTAATGACACGATTTCCAGTGGTGTCAAAAAATACGATTTTGGGACCTTGTTTTCATAAGATGAATTCATAAATATTAAATAAATATATTTACAGATTTATTAAATAGGTGAACTGAATTTTGGATAAGTAATTTAGCAAAAATTGTGATTAATTAAGGCTTAGGGACTAAATTTTAAAGTCCAATCACTATAGATTTTTAATTAGAAAATTGATTTAGGACTTAAATTGCAATAAGACCATGTTAAAATTCATAATAGTGGATGGTTAACTTAAAGAACATTAATTTAATTAATTTAAGTTTTTAACTACTTAAATTAAGCTCAATTAAAACTAATTACATACATATATATATAGAAGTTTGTAATGCCCTGAATAATTTTATTTCTATTTCTGTAAATATCTGACATAAATATCTATTTGCTTCAGTGGTTAAGTGTTATGGGTTTGTCTGAGAGTAGGGGTGTTCAATCGGTTAATCGACCGGTTAACCGATCTGAAATAACATTAATCGAATTAACCGACCTTTCAAAAATTTTAACCGTTAACCGAACCAAAATTTTTTCAAAAAAATTAACCGAACTGAAAATTTTTCAATTAATTCGGTCGGTTAACCGAATTAACCGAAAATTATATGTTTTTTTTAATTTTTGGTTAAAATAAGTATAAAATTAACCGAATTAACTGAATTAATCGAATTAACCGAATTACCCGAATTGCCCGAATTAACCGAATTAACCGAATTATTTGTATAAAATTATATGTTTTTTATTTTTAGTTTTAGTTTTAGATTTTTATTTTTATTTTTATTTATTAAATTATTTGTAATTTTTATGATTGGGTTGGGTAATTGGGTTGGGTTGGGTTTGGTACTTGGGTTAATATATACTAGATTGGGTATTTGGATTTATGTTGGATTGGGTTTGAGTGAATAGTGGGCTATTTATATATTATAATTTTATTTATTAATTTTTTCGGTTAAACCGAAAAAATTCAGTTAACTGACCGGTTTCAAACCGAATTAACCGTTAACCGAAAACTCAAAAAATTATTAACTGACCCCCGACCATTAACCGATTCATTAACAGAATTCGGTCGGTTAACCAAATTTTTTCAGTTTTAACCGAATTTTGCACATCCCTATCTGTGAGGTCTTGGGTTCAATTCTTATGTTTTCAAATTCTATTATTTTTCTAATCTTAGCTTTATCCTTGTTGAGTGGGTTTTCATAAAACTATTTGTTAATCCACATCAGAATGAGCCTGCTAGTTCGAGTGGTAAGGGAATTGTTGTGTGGGAGGTCTTGAGTTCGAATTCCTGCATGAACGTCGAAGTTATTTTTGCTCATTTATCTGATATAGTTTCGATTCAGTTAAGATTCTGATGTGGTTATGAGTTAGTGGGTTAGTGGGAGGAAAATAGGGGATATGTTATCATATCTGGGATTTTATTTCTTTTTTTTTTGAAATTTTAATTTCTCTTTTTCCCCAAAAAACATTCTGGTGTTAGTTTCTTTTCCCTGTCATTTTCTGTTTTCTTCTTATTTCCCGCGATTCTGTCTCCTTGTATCGTATCCCTATTTCCCATTATTTTGGTGTTCATACTATTCTAGAGAAGGTGGTGAGTGTTGAAGGATTACTCCGGCTGCCTAAATCGCACTAGTGTCTGTTCGTGTCATTGGTTTTGAAGACCTCGAGAGTGTTTTCGCACCAAAATTGTACTAGGTGTGTACCCAAAACACAGAAAATTAAGCTTCAGTGAAAGCCAAAAAACTATTTTGTCAACACCACACGGGCGTGTGCCTGGCCGTGTGGTTGGCCGTGTGCGAGACACGGCTGTGTGTTTGACGAGGGCGTGGCCATGCATAAGACACGACCATGTGGTGGTGTGGGTGTGGCCGTGTAGGCCACACGGTTAAGGACAATCTAGGCATGTGGGCAACATGGGCATGTTGGCCCACACGGGCATGTGGACCCAAAATTTAAAATTTTCCCTAGTGTCACACGGTTCATTCCAATCGATTGTGGGCCTACCGTAGGGTCGATAAGGGCTAACCCCTAAATTATGTGATTGGTATCCTGATAATCTGCATTATGTAGGATACCAATATGTATATCTATTTTATTTAAGTAAATATATACTATCTGAATATGAGCATGTTATGCATGATATTACTGTATCTGTTATTCTGTACTGTGATTGGCGTTGGTTTTTGTATATGGAGGAAGTGATCTGTACGACAAGATATCGCCTATATTCTGGTAGCTTGATTGCATAATATCTGTAATATGTCGTATCAACACTATATGGTGCGTAGGGCTGGGTGGGTGTTTTTAACCCCACATGCTGTGATGGGATGGTCAGATATGGTGTGTAGAGGATGGGGATAGGATTCTGCATATCTGTACTGCTTATCTGATTCTGATATCTGTATCTGAAATGAACATAAGTCTAAATCAATATCTGATTGTATTTGTGATTATTGTATGTATTGCATGTCTATTTTTATTGTGTTACACACTGAGTTTACGAAAAATCACATCTGCTTGTCTATTTTGTTCAGGTAATCCACAGACTTAAACTGGTTGGTGTGACGGAGGCTCTGCAGTGACCACTTGATCGAGAATCGTTTTACTAGTAATTTATGGTTTTTGAATTATAATTCTTGTTTTTTTAGAGTTTGTGATTTTCGGGACTCTCTAGATTGTTGGTTTTATTTTGGTTTGGATGCATTTTTGACTCATTCATTATGGTGCTTTACTGAAATCATGGTTTTACGAAAACAAAATGTTTTTTTTGAAAACACGAACTGAACTTCTAAAATATAACAATTTTAAAACTTCCGTTGTAAATTATGTTTTGGAAAATGAACTAATTAAATAACGTTTTCGGTAAAAATTATGATGGATAGGAGTTATGGAACTTGGATGATTTTTTGAACAACTTTACAAAGTTTTCTTGAAGCAGCACCGTTTACAAAACCCTTCATCGTAACATCACTAGATTTGGCCATAGTGACTAGGCCGAGTTTGGGGTGTTACATTTAGTGGTATCAGAGTCAGGTTGCAAAACTTGGGATGTGAATTTTGGGTTTCGAAATTGTATTTCAAAAAGAACTGATTTTCAAATAATTTGGATAATTTTCAGAAATTATGTGGTACACTGAGTCTTCGGCGCCAATCTTATAAGTTTTTCTGAACTTAGATAGAATATTCTGTAAACATTATAGTTAGTACTTTTTGAAATGGTACTAAGTTAGTTAGAGACTGAAACCTCTGGAAACATTTCTGAACTTCTGATAATTTACGTATAAAATATCTGTTCATAAATACTGGAACTGATATATAAAATTTTATAATGTAAACAAATTTTGAACTTTATGATGAGCATTCGTAGAACTCTCGATCGTGGTATTCGTTCACATGGTAGAGGCCATAGGGGGCTCGAGCTAAGTCTTCCTCTCTGGGCAATATGCCAAACTTAGACACGAGTGAGACACCGATTTCACCTACTATTGAGACTGGGTCTCAAAGCCACTTGGTTGGGGACAAAACACTATCCCAAGTTATGCCGAGAGTGTTGGAGAGGGTCGGTAATTGAACGACTCTGGTCCAATGGTGCTGAGCTGTTTAGGGGTGTAACTGGAGTCACCCCTACTATCGCTGAGTATTGGCTGGAGGTGACCGAGAGGATTATATATGATACTGACTGTACTCCTGAGCAAAAACTTAATGGTACAGTCTCTTTACTTCGCGACGGGGCGTATTAGTGGTAGTTATTAGTTGAGAAGGGTACTTAACCGGATTGTTTGAACTGGGATTTCTTTAGGACTATTTTCCAGGAGAAGTGTGTGGGCGCGAGCTATGTAAATGCTTGTAGGCATAAGTTCGTGAATGTCACACAAGGTGATAGTTCTGAGGCTGTCGAGTTTCTGAGGTTGGGACGCTACGCTTGAGGCATGGTGGGGTCTGAGTGTGAGAAATGCGTCTATTTTGAGGATGGTGTGAAAGACACTTTGAGGGTTCTGATTACTCCGCAGAGGGAGAGCGAGTTTTCTATTCTTATGGATAATGTGAAGATTACCGAAGAGGTTAAGTGTGTGGAGCGCCAGAATAGGGACCAAGAGAGAGGCAAGAATAAGAGGGATTCAGAGCCCTCTAGTTCTATTCTGAGGCCTAAGAAATGGGCCAGACCTAATGGGCCTGTTAGATTAGGGGTTCCTGTTGCTCCTATTGAGATTTGGCCTTGTGAAGATTGCGGTAGGCACCATCCAAGCGAGTGTTGGAGGAGGTTAGGAGCTTGTTTGAGGTGTGGGTCCTTACAGCATCATATTAGAGAGTGTTCACAATGGGCTGGTCAGATACAAGCTTCAGGACCGGGTTCTGTACAGCCACAAAGGACAGTTCAACAGCCTCCTAGGGGTCATGGACCGGTTAGGAGTGGTAATGGTGTTGGCCGAGGGCAACGAGCACCGGGCAATAATGCTAATCAAACTGAGGTGAGGCAACTTGTGTTGGTTTATGCTACTCGATGCCAAGAGAATAGAGACGCTCCTGATGTTATCACCAGTACATTCTTTATTTTTGATGTACCTTATACTACATTGATAGACATAGGTTCTACACACACCTATGTAGCTATTACTGTTTCTAAAAAACTTGGGGATTTCTGTTTAGAGCACTTTGTAACACCCCTATAACCCGTATCCATCGCCGGAGTGGGTTATGAAGAGTTACCAATCCAAAACACTACATTTGTACATTCACATTTACATAAGTTCATTAGTAATTATATGCATAGCCAAACATAATCAAAGATCGAAATTCAGACTTATACCGACATTCAAAAGTTGCCATACTCACATGGCTTATATACAACAACATCTCAAAATATCATTCACTTAAGTCTATTCTATACGTGCCATACTAGCTCCAAAACATAATAGTACCAAAATGATAGATAGTGTGACGAGTTGCTGACGATCCCCCCGAGTAGGTGACTGGAGTCTACAATCTATAAAGCAAAGAAACGTAACAAATGGATTAAGCTTTCATAAGCTTAGTAAGTTTTAAGCAATGCAAACAAATAAACTCAATTATACTTCGATCATTCAATTTCTCAAGAGGCCATTTTCTAGGTATATTGCCATTTGGCCGAATATACACAAGCACATAATGCACATTTAGCATTCTTATTTCACATAATCTGAATTCATATAACATAAATAAATCAAATACTTTCACATACTTTCACACCTTGACCGAATGTATCATGATCATAGATATAGTTATAACATTTATTCGCATATGTATCACATTATACACTTATGATTCAATTCAAATCAAACTCACATATAAGTACATAATACGTACCTGGCCAACTTAACATATTGAATGTATTCATTTGTCATTCTAACACGAGGTATATTAGTCTTAGACTTTTATCAAATCACCGGCATTTAGCCTACTAGGTTTTAAACCCGAATTCATCCACCGGTATTTCGCCTGCTAGGCTCGAAGTCCGATATCATTTCACCGGCATTATAGCTTGCTAGGTTCGAAGGCTCGAATAGTATCTCAACGGCATTATAGCCTGCTAGGCTCAAAGGCCCAAATAGTATCTCACTGGCATCATAGCCTGCTAGGCTCAAAGGCCCGAATAGTACTGTACGATATTCAAATCAACAAGTTTCATATAACACAATCACACCAAATTAGGTACTAGCATCATTCGAATATATCATCCTACATTTTATTCACTTTTATTTCATTTCATCATTCACACTTATCATTTGATAGTTTACACATAACATCTCACTCATATTCATCTAACACTTATAATTTGATCATAAAAGCATATCACATTTTACTTCCATATTATATTTGCCATTCGGACATATACATACATTACAAGTAATACTTAATTCTCATAATATGTCATGTCATTATCGAATATTATTTATGCTTAACTACTTAAAACTTACCTCGAATATTTTCGAACAGTCTCGGATCGACTATTCAACTACTTTCTCTTTTCCCCTGTCCAACCTTGGTTCTCTATGCTCTTGAGCTAATTCAAACAAATTTAACTTATTAAAGTCCCATCATGCTAGCTTATGGCCGAATATGGCAAGAAATTTAATAGGTCATATAGCTACTTTTAGCTCAAATACAAAATGGTCATACACATTTTTATTCACATTAAGCAATTTAATACAATTAATTTAACATTTCCTCATGTACACCTTTATGATCGAATACACATATCAAATAAGTAACTTACCTTAACACATAACCCACATAGCCAAAGTACATATAACCCTAATGACCGAATATGTATATCACCAAAATTCCTATGACTTAACCTTTAACCTCCATAGCCGAATATTCATTGTATACCTAGTTCACATACACAAACACAAAACTCATATGGCTTATCATATTTTCATATACATATCTTAACTATATAGCCGAATATATAGCTCATCAAATAAATATTTATTCACGCTCCCTTAACACATATTGATCAACAAGCCCATGCATTAGCCTTTGGCACATTCGATCATTAAAGCAATAACCTATTTAACATTCAAGCATTTTATACTAAAATTTCTCCCAAGGCCGAATTCATATACAACCTTTAATACTCATACAAAGTTTATATTTTAAATAACTTATACACACACCATTAACCTAATATCAATTAACTAAGCACTTTAACAAATTTTCTTTAACTATACACACATTCGGCAATGACAAAGACAATTTAACAAACCTTAAATTCAACTTATAACAATATATACTCAATATTCAAAGCATTTAACATCATTTCATCATAATTTTACATCATGGCCGAATGCTCCTTTTAAACCATTTACCCTCACAAAGTATAAATTTCACCATCAAACTTGCAAGCTTATAATCCCATGAATTTTAACATCATAATATCTATCCAACTCTCACTCATTAACTTCTATCATAAATCTCAAAATCTATAGTTTTTCTACCCATGACCAAAACCTCCAATAACACCAAAAATCAAAAATATACTTCATGGGTTTAAGGTAGAACCAAGAAAGGAACTCATAAACATCAAGATATAATCAAGATATAAGCAAACTACCATGAACTTACCTTGGATTTTTTTTTTGGATCTACAATGATCGAACAACAAGATTTCTTTTTCTTTCTTTGAGTTTCGGTTAAGCTAAGGAAGAAGATGAACAAAACACTTTGTTTTTCTTTTTATCATCTTTTCTTATTTTAGTTATTTTTTTATTTCATAATTAAGCCATTAACTATTATAATATTAATATAAAATGTATATATGGCTAATCAACCATCATCATGGCCGGCCACTTACTTAAAAATAGGGAATTTGATATGCAAATCCCCATATTTTAAGCCATGCAATATTTGGCCACTACACTTCAACCTATCACATTTTCAATGTTTCTCACATAAGTCCTTTTTAATTAATTTCACATCTAAATGACAAAAATCAAAGCATGAAATTTTCACACATACACTTTCACTTATAATAGGCATAGAATATAACATTTAATTATTTTCGTGACTCGGTTTTGTGGTCCCGAAACCACTTCCCGACTAGGGTCAAATTAGGGCTGTCACAACACTCCCCCCTTAGGAATTTTCGTCCTCGAAAATCTTACCAATGAATAAATTAGGGTATCGTTCTTTCATAGAGTCTTTAAGCTCCCAAGTGGCTTCTTCAACCCCGTGCTTGACTCACAACACTTTCACTAACGAAATTTTCTTATTCCGCAATTCTTTCACTTCATAAGCTAGTATACGAACCGGTTCCTCTTCATAACTCAGATTAGACTGAATTTCCATCTCTGATGGAATAATCACATGTGAAGGGTCAGATTTATACCATCTAAGCATCGAAACGTGAAAAAAATTATGAATCTTTTCAAGTTCAGGTGGCAAAATCAATCTGTATGCTACCGGCCCAATTCGTTTTGATATCTCATACGGTTCGATAAATCTCGGACTCAACTTGCCTTTACGGCCAAATCTGAGTACCTTTTTCCAAGGTGAAACTTTAAGAAACACTTTGTCTCCGACTTGATACTCTATGTCTTTCCGTTTCAAGTCCACGTACGATTTTTGACGATCTGATGTTGCTTTCAGACTTTCACGGTTCACTTTTACTTTTTGTTCGGCATCTTTAATTAAATCAACTCCGAAGATCTTATTTTCACTAAGCTCGGTCCAGAATAACAGTGTATGGCATTTACGATCGTACAAAGCCTCGTAAGGTGCCATCTTGATGCTCGATTGAAAACTATTGTTGTACGCGAATTCAATCAAAGGAAAATATTTTTCCCACGAACCACTAAACTCGAGGATGCAACATCTCAACATATCCTCGAGTAACTGAAGAACTCGCTCAGATTGACCGTCTGTCTGGGGATGAAAAGCGGTGCTAAAATGCAGCTTGGTACCCAAAGCATCTTGCAATTTCTTCCAAAATCACGATGTAAATCTGGGATCTCTATCCGAAACAATGGAAATGGGCACTCCGTGCAATTTTTCAATCTGAGAAACATACAATTCGGCTAATTTATCAAGTGAATAATCCGTACGTACGAGAATAAAATGAGCCGACTTTGTCAATCTATCAACAACAACCTAGATCACATCTTTCTTGCTCGGTGACAATGGCAACCCAGATACAAAATCCATCGTGACCCGATCCCACATCCATTCGAGTATCATGATCGGTTGAAGTAATCTCGAAGGCACTTGATGTTTCGCTTTCACTTGTTGACATATCAAACACTTCGAAACAAAGTCAGGAATGTCTCGTTTCATACTGTGCCATCAATACTGACGTTTTAGATCATTATACATTTTCGTACTACCCTGATGAACTGACATTCGGCTGCTATGAGCCTCGTTCAAAGTCATCGAAATAAGCTTTGAATTTCTCGAAACACATAATCGATTTCTGAATCTCAAACAATCATTGCTATCAATCAAAAAGCTCTGAATCCTCTTTTGAAACACATAGTGCTCGTTTTGCAACTAATTCATCATCAACTTTTTGAGCGTCACAGATTTATTGCATCAATAACGGTTTTGCTTTTAACTCCCCTACTACCACATCATCAGCGGACACAGACAGGAGTACATTCATCGCTCACAAAGCAAACAGTGATTTACGAATTAAAGCATCAGCAACTACGTTAGCCTTTCCCGGATGGTAATTGATGACAAGCTCATAATCTTTCAATAATTATAGCCAACGGCTTTGTCTCAAATTCAAATCTCTTTGATTCATCAAGTACTTGAGGCTTTTGTGATCGGAATAAACGTGACATTTTTCCCCGAACAAGTAGTGGCGCAAAATTTTTAAAGTGAAAACGATAGCAGCTAACTCGAAATCATGAGTCAGATAGTTTTTCTCATGTGGCTTCAACTGTCTCGAAACGTACGCTGCAACTCTACCCTCTTGCATCAATACACAGTCCAAACCATTCAGAGACGCATCACTGTAGATTACGAATTCTTTACCAAACTCTGGCTGAACTAACACTGGAGCTTCGGTCAAAAGGGTTTTCAATTGATCAAAACTTTTCTGGCACTTTTCTGACCATTCAAATTTGACATCTTTCTGTATCAACTTTGTCATCGGTGTTGCTATCATCGAAAAGCCTTTCACAAACCGTCTGTAATACCTGACAAGTCCCAAAAAGCTCCGAACTTCCAAAACATTTCTCGAAGGCTTCCAATCGAGTATAACTGAAATTTTACTCGGATCAACTTGAATACCCGATGCGGATACAACATGCCCCAAAAAGCTGACTTCTTTCAACCAAAATTCACATTTACTGAACTTCACATATAATTACTTGTCTCGCAAAATCTGCAATGCTAACTTCAAGTGCTCGGCATGTTCAGTTTCATCGCGTGAATAGATCAAAATGTCATCTATAAACACGAATACAAACCAATCCAAATACTGTCTGAAAAATCTGATTCATTAGATCCATAAAAACTGCAAGGGCATTAGTAATCCCAAATGGCATCACTAAGAACTCGTAGTGTTCGTACCTCATTCTGAAAGCAGTTCTAGGCACATCAAAGTCTCTAACTCACAACTGATAATAACCCGATCTCAAGTCTATCTTCGAAAATACTGAGGCTCCTTTCAGTTGATAAAATAAATAATCGATTCGCGGCAATGGATATTTATTCTTTATCATTACTTTATTAAGTTGACGATAATCAATACACATTCTCATAGTTCTGTCTTTCTTTTTTCACAAATAATACTGGCGTACCCCAGGGAGAAAAACTCGGTCGAGCAAAACCTCTATCTGTCAACTTTTACAACTGAGATTTCAATTCTTTTAGTTCGGTTGGTGCCATACGATACGGAGCTATCGAAATCATTGTAGTCCTTGGTACAAGTTCAATACCAAACTCTACCTCCCGAACATGGGGTAATCCAGGTAATTCCTCGGGGAACACATCCGGATATTCACAAACCACGGGCACAGTCCCAAGTTTCTTTTCTGATTCTTTACTATCCAGTACATACGCAAGACATGCTTCACACCCCTTTTTCACATATTTCTGAGCCAACATCGAGGATATCACTGCCGGTAATCCATAATCGGTAGATTCAACTCGAATTATCTCATTATTTGAACATCTCAAATCAATTGTCTTTTGCTTGCAATTCACTACTGCATCATGCACAGTTAACCAATCCATACCGAGAATGATATCAAACTCGTCAAACGGTAATAACATTAAATTAGCCGAAAAGCAAGAATTTCGGATCATCAGGGGACATTTCTTACATACTTTGTGAACTAGCACATAACAGTCCAAAGGATTCGACACTTGAATCACAAACTCAATAGACTCAACAGGTAGAGTCTTACTGGATGCCAAAGTTTCACATACATATGAATAAGTAGAACCGGGGTCGATCAAACCAATAACATCAGTATCAAAAAGACTAAAAGTACCGGTAATAACATCTAGCGAAGAAGCATCCTTGCGCACACGTATAACATAGGCTTTAGCAGGAGCACGAGCCTCAGATCGAGTTGCAGTATCTCCAGTCCCTCTCTGGCTGCCACTAGCATTACCCGTATTTCTAGGTGGTCTACCTCGTGCCATGGTAGTACTAGGTCTCCCACTCTGATTAATGTTCTGCTCAGGTAATTTCGGACAGTCTCGGATAAAGTGATCAGCTGATCCACACTTGAAACAAGAGCGGTCATGAAATCTACAGCTTCCTGAATGCCATTTACCACAATACTTGCACTCAGATCTATCCTGACGATCATTGCCAACACTGGCAACAGAGGTGGCTCACATACTCACGAGGGGTCGATTGCAGTCTCGTCTGGAAAAACTCGAAGTATTCTTGGATCGGCCTGTGTCATCTCTAAATTTCTTCGATGACTGATGAAAGGATTTTCTCGAAGATCTTTTATGGAACTCTCTAGTTCCATCATCAGCTTTTCTTTTCTCTCTACCGAGCTCTTCAGCTTTACAAGCTCACTCGACAAACCCTACAAACTCTTTGATTTCGAGAATGCCTACTAACAGCTTGATATCTTCATTCAACCCATCCTCGAAGCGTTTACACATGATAGCCTCAGACGAAACACATTCCCAAGCATATCTTGTAACACCCCTTACCTGTACCCGAGGCTGGGATAAGGTACGAGGCAGTACCGGACAAACATATAAACATTAAACTAAAATACGGGCCATAAAATTTCATTCATATTTCAAAACGTTCATTCACTTACACATAGTCCCTTATTTGAGTCTACGAAGCCCAAAACATACTTTAGAAAGGGTTCGGGACTAAACCGAGAACTTATGAAAATCTTGGAAATTTCATGCTTTAAGGCTCCACATGCCCATGTCCCAAAGTCGTGTTCCATACACGGCTGAGACACATGGTCGTGTCTCTGCCTGTGTGGAATATACCTAGGCTATTTTCCAAGCTTTGGTCAACCTTAATCTCTTACACACTTATACAAAATCAAAAGCATATAACATGGTATTCATTTAATGATTAAATATTCTCAATTAAACCACAAACATAACATTTGTATGTCATCATACATGTGTCTCTCATACTCATTTTACCTTGTTTATTATAGTACCACTTATACATTTATACCAAGATTATCATCTTACAAAATATTTTCAGCTTAATCATCAAGCATTCATATTTAAAACTAGATCATATCTTTATAAAATACCACAATTCAGATACGCAAAATAACATGTTTGCCTGAAACATTTCAATTCAACTCGATACCCAACAAGCATTACATTGAGACTAGTCATATATATATATACATGTCATGATACATATCATTCTCTTTCTGTTTTCTTGTAAACACATATCATTTATTTATTATATCAATATTTCATATACCATAGTTTCCATGTATTCTACATATATTTATTTTCCTCCTCCTCCTCTCCATTCCACATCCTTAATGTATATAGCATTCTTGTAAGTACGATTTCACAATTTACTAATAAATGCTCACATCAAACTGTCCACACGAGTCATAGTCACTTACTTATTAATAATTCGAGCTACAGAGCTCCAAATTATGATCCGTAAATTTCCCCTAAAACTAGACTCACATATATTTCCACCATAAAATTTTCATAATTTTTGGCTTAGCCAATTAGTACAGTTTATTCATTAAAATTTCCTCTGTTTCACTTTCTGACAGTTCTGACCTCTCTTCACTAAAAATTAATTATCTCACAGTACAGAACTCGAATAATGTTCTTGTTGATTTATCTTGAAAATAGACTTATTATGGATTTTTAAAAATATAAGTTTAATCCTCTAATTATTTTTATCCAAATTGTTTTGATTTTCCAAAGTCAGAACAGTGGATCACGTAATCATTCTGAACCAGTCTCATAAAAACATAAATATCTCAAAATATAGAACTCCTGTTCTTGCTCTGTTTCTTTTATATCAAAATAGACTCATTGAGCTTTAATTTGACATCTCATTAAGTCTCTGATTCAGTTTATACTATTTTTGGTGATTTTTCAAAATCACGTCACTGCTATTGTCCAAAACAGTTTTATTGCTAATTCACTCTTTCACACTTTCTTTGTATTAACCTCATTTTAACATACATATCACAATTTATTTTCACCACATTTCATACATCACAAGTATAGGCCCATGATCACAGGGTCACCATCAAATCGTCCTCATGTATAACTTACTTGTTTATAACCTCACCACATCCTTGTCACTTAATGAACACATCATTCACATAATCAAGTTCCTGCACTTATTCATCACAAAACTCACAAAGCAATACATAGAGAGTCTCCTGTTGAACACTTCGGATCAATCCTCGATACTTGGTGGTTTCAACACATAGCTCCACCCATCATATAGTTCGACTCTCTTGTACACATGGTGAACACTCAGTACCACCCATGTGACCTAGCCAATTTATCTCGTAGCTCTCTTATCTACATGGTGTCCTTCACCGGAACCACGCATGCGACCTAGCTACATATATCCCGTAGCTCTCTTGTCTACATGGTGTACACATAGTATCACCCATGCGACCTAGCTACATCATAATGTCTTGTAGCTCTCTTGTACACATGATGTGCACTCAGCACCATACATGTGACCTAGCTACATACTATCTGCATCATCCAATCTTTCTGAAGGTTCAACCGGTATTTCTCTCTCTTTTCCAGCAATTTCACTAATCAAGTAATTATCCACAAACATATTTCCAATATTATTATAAAATATCATAATACAAGTAATATTGATGTATTACTTACATATAAACTTACATCTCATTTAATATCAAGGCAATAACATTAAATTACACATTGCCTTATTAAAAATCATATGAACTTACAATTTCTCATAATATCCATAATCATAGAAATCACATTTATGTATGATAATTCAATGCACTTCATGTACCATAGACATATTTTTAAATCAATTCATAAACTTGGCACCATAATCATTTAATTTAATATAATTCAATTAATTCACTAAATTTAACTTTCAAATATAAATTACAACATTATTGCTGTATTATTATCATACCAACTTACATACTTTCAACACCTCGGAAATTATAATAAATATATCAATTTTACATTGAAACATGCATAAATTAATACTTTCAACACCTCCCAGTTTTTGATTTTTCTCTCATTCTAGGTTCAAATCTCATTTTCCGAGATCTAAAACATCATATTTTACTTATTTAATTAATTTAATATTCAAAACAGTCCTTAACTCAAACTTTTGCAAAATTACAATTTTGCCCCTAGGCTCAGGAATTAAACTTCATCCCTTATTCTTATGTTTTATGACATGCTGATCACTTTTTCCTTCTATGGTAACATCAAATTCTCACTCTAACATATACTTATGACTATTAGGTATTTTTACTGATTAAGCCCTTTTACTCGTTTTTACTCAAAACCGAGTAGCACAAGTTGTCTAACATAATTTAAAAACCTTATATTCTATCATAAAATAGCAAAATAAACACATTTCACCTATGGGTATTTTTCCAAATATGAACCCTAGCTTAAATTATTGCTAGAATAAGCTTAATCAAATTACCGGGATTCCAAAAACGTAAAAAACTTGAAAAACGGGGTTATAACAGACTTACTATTGAGCTTGGAAAGCTTGAAAATCCTAGCCATGGCTTCCCCCATGCTAATTTCAGCCTCCATGAGAAAGATGAGTCAATTTTGGCTTTATTTTCCCTTTTTATTTCTTTTAATTACCAAATGACCAAAATGCCCTTCCTTATTAAACTTTCAAAAATTCCATCTATGTCCAATTTTTGTCTATCACTTAGAAATTGGTAAAATTTCTATTTAAGACCTCCTAATTAATATTTCAAAGCAATTTCATGCTAGAAACTTCTAGAATGCAAGTTTTGCAACTTATTCAATTTAGTCCCTAGCTTCAAATTGAGCACTTTATGCATAGAATTTCTTCACGAAATTTTCACACAATCATGAAATCATATCATAGACCTAAAAATAATCATAAAATAATTATTTATATCTCAGATTTTGTGGTCCCGAAACCTCTGTTCCAACTAGACCCAATTTTGGGCTATTACATATCTACTAAGTCTCACAAACTTTCGCTCGTAATCAATAACTGTCATAGAACCCTGTTTGAGCTCAAGAAATTCCTTCCGTTTCTGATCGATGAATCTTTGACTGATATACTTCTTGTGAAACTCGGTTTGGAAGAATTCCCAAGTAACCCGTTCTCTCGGCACAACTGAAACCAAGGTATTCCACCAATAGTAGGCAGAATCACTTAACAGAGATACAACAGATTTTAAGCACTCATCAGTTGTGCACGATAATTCATCAAACACGTGAATGGTGTTATCGAGGCAAAACTCAGCCTGCTCAGCATCATCACTGTCAGTAGCTTTGTACTCAATAGCCCCGTGCTTTCGAATTCTATCAACCGGGGGCTTGCTCAACCTCAACGGGTCAACTACAGGAGGTACCACAGGTGCAGGGGTTGTATTAGTCGGGGGTGGGGGATGTGAAACAGCCGGATTAGCTCGAACATATTGGGTAAACCAATCGTTCATCGTAGTATAGAAGGCTTGTTTAGCCTCATCATTTTGATTACTAGCATTCGGTTGAGAGTCCATTGGCGCTGTCCCGAGCACGGGAGCAGGCGCTACGCTCTCTACATCATCAGTTACCGCTCGATGGGGATCGGAATTCATTACTATACGAAAAATACGTTTCAACTATTAGAAATCATCACACTATTATATTAACACTTTATGGCATGTATAGCTAGACTCATACGCGTTACGTTAGTCCTAGAATCGACTAAATCGTAGCTCTGATACCAATAAAACGTAACACCCTTATAACCCGTATCCTTCGCTGGAGTGGGTTACGAAGAGTTACCAATCCAAAACACTACATTTGTACATTCACATTTACATAAGTTCATTAGCAATAATATACATATCCAAACACAATCAAAGATCGAAATTCAGACTTATACCGACATTCAAAAGTTGCCATATTCACATGGCTTATATTCAACAACATCTCAGAATATCATTCACTAAGTCTATTCTATACATGCCATACTAGCTCCAAAACATAGTAGTACCAAAATGATAGATAGTGTGACGAGTTGCTGACGATCCCCCCGAGCAGGCGACTGGAGTCAACAATCTATAAAACAGATAAACGTAACAAACGGAGTAAGCTTTCATAAGCTTAGTAAGTTTTAAGCAATGCAAACAAATAAACTCAATTATACTTCGATCATTCAATTTCTCAAGAGGCCATTTTCTAGGTATATTGCCATTTGGCCGAATATACACAAGCACATAATGCACATTTAGCATTCTTATTTCATTTAATCTAAATTCATATAACATAAATAAATCAAATACTTTCACATACTTTCACACCTTAACCGAATGTATCATGATCATAGATATAGTTATAACATTTATACACATATGTTTCACATTATACACTTATGATTCAATTCAAATCAAACTCACATATAAGTACATAATACGTACCTGGCCAACTTAACGTATTGAATGTATTCATTTGTCGTTCTAACACGAGGTATCTTAGTCTTAGACTTTTATCAAATCACCGGCATTTAGCCTGCTAGGTTTTAAACCCAATATCATTTCACCGGCATTATAGCCTACTAGGCTCGAAGGCTCGAATAGTATCTCACCGGCATCATAGCCTGCTAGGCTCAAAGGCCCGAATAGTACTGTACGATGTTCAAATCAACAAGTTTCATATAGCACAATCACACCAAATTAGGTACTAGCATCATTCGAATATATCATCCTACATTTTATTCACTTTTATTTCATTTCATCATTCACACTTATCATTTGATAGTTTACACATAACATCTCACTCATATTCATCTAACACTTATCATTTGATCATAAAAGCATATCATATTTTACTTCTATATTATATTTGCCATTCGACCATATACATACATTACAAGTAATACTTAATTCTCATAATATGTCATGTCATTATCGAATATTATTTATGTTTAACTACTTAAAACTTACCTTGAATATTTTCGAACAGTCTCGGATCAGCTATTCAACTACTTTCTCTTTTCCCCTATCCAACCTTGGTTCTCTATGCTCTTGAGCTAATTCAAACAAATTTAACTTATTAAAGTCCCATCATGCTAGCTTATGGCCGAATATGACAAGAAATTTAATAAGTCATATAGCTACTTTTAGCTCAAATACAAAATGGTCATACACATTTTTATTCACATTAAGCAATTTAATACAATTAATTTAACATTTCTTGATGTACACCTTTATGACTGAATACACATATCAAATAAGTAACTTATCTTAACACATAACCCACATAGCCAAAGTACATATAACCCTAATGACCAAATATGTATATCTCCAAATTTCCTATGACTTAACCTTTAACCTCCATAGCCGAATATTCATTGTATACCTAGTTCATATACACAAACACAAAACTCATATGGCTTATCATATTTTCATATACATATCTTAACTATATAGCCGAATATATAGCTCATCAAATAGATATTTATTCACGTTCCCTTAACATATATTGATCAACAAGTCCATGCATTAGCCTTTGGCACATTCGATCATTAAAGCAATAACCTATTTAACATTCAAGCATTTTATACTAAAATTTCTCCCAAGGCCGAATTCATATACAACCTTTAATACTCATACAAAGTTTACATTTTAAATAATTTATACACACACCATTAACCTAATATCAATTAACTAAGCACTTTAACAAATTTTCTTTAACTATACACACATTCGGCAATGACAATGACAATTTAACAAACCTTAAATTCAACTTATAACAATATATACTCAATATTCAAAGCATTTAACATTACTTCATCATAATTTTACATCATGGCTGAATGCTCCTTTTAAACCATTTACCCTCATAAAGCATAAATTTCACCATCAAACTTGCTAGCTTATAATCCCATGAATTTTAACTTCATAATATCTATCCAACTCTCACTCATTAACTTCTATCATAAATCTCAAAATCTATAGTTTTTCTACCCATGACCGAAACCTCCAATAACACCAAAAACCAAAAATATACTTCATGGGTTTAAGGTAGAACCAAGAAAGGAACTGTGACAGCCCAAAATTGACCCTAGTCGGGAAGTGGTTTCGGGACCGCTAAACCGAGTCATAAAAATAATTAGCTGTCATATTTGATGCTTATTATATGTATATATGCATGTGTGAAAATTTCATATTTGAATTTTGTTTAATTGTAGGTGAATTTTAGTAAATAGGACTTATGTGTGAAAATTTTGAAATGTGATAGGTTAATTTATAAGGACCTATTAAAGCATGTAGTGAGAATAATGGCTTTGCATGTCAAATACTCCTTCTTTTATACATAGTGGCCGGCCATGATGGAGCATATATTAGAATATGTGGTAAATTTCCATGAAGTGGTCATTATTTTATGTAAAGGAAAGGAAATAATAAAAGAAATACTAAGGATAATAAAAGAAGTAAAAAAAGGGGTTATTACCTTGTTCTTCTTAGCCGTACAAGAAGAAGAAAAAGAGGGGGGCAAAGGCATTCGGCCTTTTGAGTGAAGAGGAGGTTAGTAAATTTTGTTAATCTTTCTTTTGAAATCTTAGTTTGTTCAGGTTAATCATCACGTTTTTCTTACCTAGCCATACTAAAATTTTGAATTTAGAGTGTTGGATGGAACTTTCGGTTATGGTATGTGTGAGAAGAACTTGATTTTTTTCTTACCTTTAAGTTTTGATGGATAAAGAAACAAAAGATTGTTGATGAAAGAAATCAATGTGTTAAGAGATTATATGAAACTTATTCATGTTTATATATGTTATATGCATTGAAAATGGTTGATGATTTTAGATGTGATTAGATTGAATCGGCCATGGTATATCCATAAGTATGATTTATGCTTGTTATGTTACTCATGGTTAAAACGATTCGGCTATGGTTCATGTAAAAATAAAATATACATGTGAATTTAAAAGATGGTATGAACAAATGTGGAGTTTTGCTAGTTTAGGATTATTCGGCCAAGTGTTTATGTGGTGGAAATTAAGTGTTAAATGGAATGAAAATGATATTATATGGGGGTATGTATATTCGGCCATATGAGTAATTATATAGATGATGTTAAATTTGATTATGTATAATGGGCCATATAGAGTACACATGGTGATATTAACTTTAATTCTCTATAATTGATCAAGTGGATGATATTGGTTTATATGGTCGAATTTGAATTATGAATATGTACCTTGAAATAAAATGTTGCCGTATGCTTCTTTTGATATGAAACTATTAATTTTACGGGATATAAATAACTAGCAAGGTAATTAAACTAGTTGATTTATTTATTTAAGCTCAAGAACCTAAAGGAGAGGCGTCCAACAAGGGGAAATCGAAGGTCATCGAGTAGCCGACTCGGAATTATTTTACCCAACATAAAGTAAGTCATTAAGCATATAGTTTGTATTAATTTAAATGGTCATAACGTCTATGTAATGATGCTGAATGGAATGATAAATATATATACATGTATGTATGTGGTGATGAAAGTGTTGAATGAAAAGAAAAGAGGTGAGATGTATTGAGTTGTTGATCTCGGCACTAAGAGTGCGGTATAAACATTTATGATCATGAGATTGGCGCTAAGTGTGCGGGTTTAAATTGTACAGCACTAAGTGTGCGAGTTTGATTATGTAGCACTAAGTGTGCGAGTTTGATTATGTAGCACTAAGTGTGCGAGTTTGATTATATAGCACTAAGTGTGCAAGTTGATTATATAGCACTGAGTGTGCGGACTTAATATATACTTTTGAATCATTATGGACACTAAGTGTGCGACACTATTGAGTTGATCACGGACAGCGGATCGGGTAAGTACCTCGAGTTCGTGACTAATAGGCGCTATGTTTATATTTGAAGTTGAGCTTGGTAAGTTTGAACCTATGTGACAATTATAATTGAAGTCACGTACATAAGATTTATCATGGAATAGGTGAAAGGTCGTTTAGTTGTATGATTGTAACGAAAATAAAATGATGTATGAAAATGCCTCAAATATCCTATTGATTAGTATATGGAATGTGAATGCATGACTTGGTATGAGCTTGAACCGATAGGTTTGAGGAACTATGGTATGGTTCGGTATGGATGGAGTAACTAGCCTCGTTCCATTTTGCTTCCTCTTGTGATAATGTTATTAATGGATGGTAGTGCATTGCTTATGACTTACTGAGTTATATACTCACTCGGTGTTTCCTTGTCACCTATTTTAGGTTTCTTGGACTCGTCTCTTTTTGCGTGATCGGGCCGTCATCGGAGTCATCACACCGGCTAGCAACTTTTGGTATTTTCTTTTAGTCGGTCTAGGAGAACATTTCGGCATGTATAGGCTAATATGTTTTGTTGAAATTTGGTATGCAAAATTTTAGCCATGCGAAAATGGCATAAATGTTCGGTTGGATTTGGTTTTATAACGTTAGGTCGTAAGTCTTGGTAATTCGATTTTCTTCTTATGCCATATGTCATGGCTGATTAATTTTGGTGTTAAGATTCATGATATGGCAATAGTGTAGTAGGGAGATGTTTGACAATGATTAGCCTTTGGTATGGCTAGTCATGATTATAATTTTGTGATATGTATGATGAATTACTAGATAGATCAATGAGAAATCACGAAATGGGCATAGTTGCTTCAGTAACAGATGCTGGCAGCAGCAGTGACGTGGGATTGAAAAATTACAAAAATTAGTAGGAATGGAATTAAATAGTGAATAAATTATGTAATCGAAGCTCGATGAGTCTATTTTCATATAGAAGTAACGAAACGATCATATGGACAGTATGTTAAGAGATATTCAGGTTCTCGTGAGACAGGGCCAGAACGGTTTCTGGGTTCCCTGTTCCGACTTTGGAAATTCATTATAAATTAACCAGAGATAATTAGGAGTCATTCCATATATTTATAGATTCCTCTCTTAGTCTAGTTTCTATAGAAACAAACGGCATCAGTATTGAAGCTTTGTGCATGGAGTTATCCAAATCGTAATGCATGAAGGTCAGTGCAGTCGCACCCTGTAATAGGGGAGAATTTAACTAATAAACTGTACTAATTGGCCTGACCAAAAATTCTACAAAAATTCTACCATATAGGTATATGAGTCTAGTTCCAGGGAAAATTTACGGAACTGGATTTTTAGTTTCAGAACTCAAGATATGATTTTTAAAGCGACTAGTACGCAGATTGGCAGCTTGTCTGGAAAATGTCAAATAAGTGGTTTGAAGTCTGTTAACACCTCGTGTTCGACTCCGGCGACGGTCTCGGGTTCGGGGTGTTACAGGAACTCATAAACATTAAGATATAATCAAGATATAAGCAAACTACCATGAACTTACCTTGGATTTTTTTTTTGGATCTACAATGACCGAACAATAAGCTTTCTTTTTCTTTCTTTGAATTTTGGCTAAGCTAAGGAAGAAGATGAACAAAACACTTTGTTTTTCTTTTTATCATCTTTTCTTATTTTAGTTAATTTTTTTATTTCATAATTTAAGCCATTAACTATTATAATATTAATATAAAATGTATATATGGCTAATCAACCATCATCATGGCCGGCCACTTACTTAAAAATAGGGAATTTGACATGCAAATCCCCATATTTTAAGCCATGCAATATTTGGCCACTACACTTCAACCTATCACATTTTCAAAGTTTCTCACATAAGTCCTTTTTAATTAATTTCACATCTAAATGACAAAAATCAAAGCATAAAATTTTCACACATACACTTTCACTTATAATAGGCATAATATAACATTTAATTATTTTCGTGACTCGGTTTTGTGGTCCCGAAACCACTTCCCGACTAGGGTCAAATTAGGGCTGTTACACACTTGTAGTGAGACTACGTTACTGAGTCCGTTGGGGCAGTCTGCTTGGGTTAATAAAGTTTATAAGAATGCTCTGTTAGAAATGCAAGAGGTTGTAATTTTGGAAAATCTGATAGAGCTTCTGTTTGGAGAGTTCGACTTAATTCTTGGTATGGACTGGTTGTTGAGCACCGGATTAGTTTGGATTGTGCAACTAAGAGGGTCCTTCTGATGACCGAGGATTGTAAGGAGGTGGTTGTGATTTGTGAGTGCTGAGATTATCTGTCCAATGTGATATCCGCTCTTGTGGCAAAGAAATTGGTTCGAAAAGGGTGTCAGGCGTATTTGGCTTACGTCAGTGTTTCTGTTTCTGAGGTCTCTTCTATCGGGGGTATCAGAATAGTGAGAGATTTTCTAGATGTCTTTCCTGATGGGTTACCGTGTTTACCTCTGAATTGGAAAGTTGAGTTCAGAATTGAGCTTATATCAAGTACAGCTTCGGTGTCCATCGCTCCCTACCGAATGGTGCCGAAGGAGATTACAGAGCTTAAGGCTCAACTTCAAGAACTTCTAGATCTTAGTTTCATCCATCCTAGTATGTCTCCGTGGGGGCACCGGTTTTGTTTGTAAAGAAAAAGGATGGCACCATGAGGATGTGCATCAACTACCGACAGTTGAATAAACTGACTGTGAAGAATAAGTATCCACTTCCAAGGATAGACGATTTGTTTGATCAGTTTCGTGAGGCTTCAGTGTTCTCAAAAATAGATCTCTATTCTGGGTATAATCAGCTTAGAGTAAAGGAGGTGGATGTTTATAAGACTGCGTTTCGGACTCGTTATGGGTATTATGAGCTCTTAGTTATGCCTTTTGGTCTGACAAATGCTCCAACTACATTCACAGATCTAATGAACTAACTATTTCAGCCATATCTGGATTAGTTCATTATAGTTTTCATCGATGATATTCTGGTTTACTCTAAGACCGAGGATGAGCATGATGAGCATCTTAGACTAGTGCTTCAGATACTTCAAGAGAAATAACTCTACGCTAAGTTGAGCAAGTGTGAGTTCTGTTGCAAGAGGTAACTTTTTTAGGTCATGCAGTTTCTACTGAGGGGATTCGAGTTGATCTAAGAAATATTGAGGCTATGCTTGATTGGAAGCAGCCTAAGAACGTATATGAGATCCTCAATTCTCTGGGCCTTGAGGGATATTATCAGTGGTTTGTCGATGGGTTTTCTATGATTACAGCTCTTTTGACTAAGCTTCTGTGCAAGGGTGTTCCTTTTTTTCTGGACTAATGCGCAATAATCGAGCTTCGAGAAGATCAAGTCTGTTCTGACTCAAGCTCCTATTCTGATACAGCCTAAATCTGGTAAAGATTTTTTTGTGCACAGTGACACATCGCACGTCAATTTGGGATGTGTACTGATGCAAGATGGTATGGTTGTGCTTATACGTCCCGTCAGCTCAAGTCACATGAAGGGAATTATCCGACGCATGATCTCGAGTTGGTTGTTGTGGTTTTTCTGCTAAAAAAATCTAAAGGCACTTTATGTATGGTGAGAGGTGTATCATCTACATTGATCACAAGAGCCTCAAGTACCTCCTTACTCAGTAGGAGTTGAATCTTAGGCAGCATTGTTAGATTGAGCTGCTTAAAGATTATGACTGCATGATAGAGTATCATCCTGGTCAAGCCAATATGGTGGCTGATGCTCTCAGTTGTAGAGCGATGATGGATTTGATAGAGATGTTTGCTCGTCTTAGTCTGTTCGATGATGGAGGTCTGTTAGCCGAATAGCAAGTTAAGTCGACTTGGATTGATCATATTCGAGATAAGCAGTTAGGGGATGAGTCTCTGAGTGTACAGTTTCGTCAGATTGAGAGTGGCAGTACTTCTGATTTTGGGCTGAATAAAGATGGGGTTCTATGTTTTCGAGGTCAGATTTGTGTGCCAAATGATTCTGATCTAAGGCAGTCGATTCTTAGGGAGGTGCATAGTAGCCCTCATGCTATGCATCCCGGTGGTAATAAGATGTATCAAGATCTCTGTGAGTTGTACTGGTGGTCCAGTTTGAAGTGTGAGGTTATGGATTTTGTTGCTCATTGTCTGACGTGTCAACAAGTTAAGGCTGAGCACCAGTTGCCTTCAAGTTTGTTATATCCTGTTAATATTCTCTTGTGGAAATGGGAGCGAGTGACGATGGACTTCATTAGTAGGTTGCCTTTGACACCCACTAAGAAAGATTCCATTTGGGTCATCGTGGATCGGTTAACCAAGCCCAATTATTTTCTTCTGGTTTGGGTAGACGACTCTCTACAGAAGCTCATAAAGCTTTATATCTCCAAGATTGTAAGACTGCGTGTGGTTTCAGTTTCAATAATTTTTTATAAAGATCCTCATTCCACTTTTCGGTTCTGGAAGAAATCGCGTGAGGCTTTGGGTTCGATATTGGACTTTAGTACTACTTTTCATCCTCAAATTGATGGTCAATCTGGTAGGGTGATTTAGATACTGGAGAATATGCTTCGGAGTTGTGTGATAGATTTTCGAGGTAGTTGTTTAACACCCCTATAACCCGTATCCGTCGCCGGAGTGGGTTATGAAGAGTTACATACACATTTATATAAGATCATTGGTAATTATATTTATAGCCAAACACAATCAAAGATAGAAATTCAAACTTATATCGACATTCAAAAGTAGCCATATTCACATGGCTTATATACAAAAACACCTCAAAATATCAATCACTTAAGTCTACTCCATACATGTCATACTAGCTCCAAAATATAGTAGTACCCAAAACAATAGATAGTGTGATGGGTTGCTAACGATCCTCTCCTCGAGCAGGTAACTGGAGTCAACAATATATAAAACAGAGAACGTAACAAACGGAGTAAGCTTTCATAAGCTTAGTAAGTTTTAAGCAATGCAAACAATTAAATTCAACTATAAATCGATCACTATAGGAGAACAAACTTTTAGCGGCATTTTTTTTTGTCTTTAGCGGCGTTTTTAAGCAACGCTAAAACTATTAGCGGCGTTTTCACAAGCGCCGCAAAAAATGCCTCTATAGTAGGTGCCACAAAAATTCGTGGCGTTTGTTTAAAAAAAGACCGCTAAAGACCATGACTTTTAGCGGTGCTTTTTTTACAAACGCCGGTAAAGACCATGACCTTTAGCGGCGCTTTTCAAAAAACGCCACTAAAGACCACGACCTTTAGTGGCGTTTTTCCCAAAAACGCCGCTAAAAATCATGACCTTTAACGACGCTTTTCCCACAAACGCCGCTAAAAATCATGACCTTTAGCGACACTTTTCCCACAAACGCCACTAAAGAACATGACTTTTAGCGGCGCTTTTCTCACAAACGCCGCTAAAAATCATGAACTTCAAAAAAATTATTTTATTTTAATTAAATAATATTTATTTCTATGTTAAATATTATATTATGTTTAATTTTTGAAATTTGAACTTTAAACAAATTTGAACTTTTAAGGATAAATAAAAAATATTAATTAAATTAAATTTCCATTAAAATTTAAACTTCAAAACTAAATATAAAAATTAATGAATTTAAATTTAATACATAAACATTGATTCAATATGTAATTTAATACATAAAAGAAACACACAAAGTATTACAATTTCTAAAACAAAATTCATCCTGGTGAGAATATAATGCCAAATCATCATCACCTCTCATTGCGATGCCTGTATATATAACTTAGTGAAGTTCTTTGATCTTGATCTTGGTTAAGACTTGTTCCAGCAATAAAGAAAATTGTTAAACGGAATCTCGGTCACCTGACTGAGCAAAACAAGGAAATTAGCTATACCATCTACTGTAATGAAAGTGAAATCAGTAAAAAGTAAACCTATAATAAAAAAACTAATGCTAGGCTAATCGTAAATGCTACTGTAGCTGTAAATAAGTGACAAGCATAAGTCCATTTTCATGTTTAAGGGACTCATGTCAAAATCAAACTGGTAATGGATAAACTCAGGACTCATCAAGATAAAAACATTGTTACATTAGCAATCAATCATTATTGAAGAGAAAACAAAAGTGAAAATCATGTGATTAGCAATCAAACATTGTTACATCAACATGTTTTAGGATATAAAAAATGCATCAAACAGATAAGCCAATTATGTACTCATACATCATTTTGTTCATGTTTAAGCATGCATATGTTTGTTGGTAGAACATGAAGCATACAAGTTTAAGGAACTAGAAGAGCTTGGGATAGTTTTTAGCGAGGATGAGAAAGAAGTTTGAAAACAGAGAATATAAAAAGACTCTTCAATACTGAAGAAAAGTAAAGAAGTAAAAAGCACCTGAAGCTGTAGTGCCTCAGAATGACAGCTGTGGAAATAATTTTGGCCTCAGTGCTCGACTAAACTCAATACCAGCTGTTACACGGCCAATGCTTAGACTACTATTTTCATGTTGGTTACCATGCACAAGTGTCCCTGGGGTTCTTGAATTCTTTAAAAAAAAAAGAGAGAGAGAGCTCAATGTAGAAATCAACCTTCCAATTATTTAAAAAGTAAAAGCAAAACCCACCTAGATAATTATTGTTCTAGATGTCCCCTTATCATCTCCTTCAATCCATGGGTCTATATAGTTAATGCAGAATATAGAGTCGATTTGGCCCCTCTCTAAGGAAATATTAAGCTTTTGGTTTCTTCCAAACAAATTTCTATGAGAATATGCAAAGCTGCACATAGGACATAACAAATGAAACAAGATAAACAGTATAAAACATTGCATCAGATATATATAGAAGACTCAAATTCCTCTCCCTTTAGTCTCAAGAACAATAGGACCAAAATCAAGCAATGCTAAAGGCTCAAAGCGACATAAACAGGTTAGTGAGATGAAACATAACGGTCCTGCAGTAGCAATAGTCTCTAAGACTGCACTATGCTGCTACGACCCTGAGAATTTGAATCAGACTTGTAATAGCCAGAAGAAACATAGTAACAGTCTTAAAATACATTAAGCATAGTAACATGTTTATTTCATCATGCTTTGAACAACAATAAACAACCATTAAGCATTATATTAAAACAACTCTTTAACACATTCGAACAACTTAAAATACATCATTCGAATATCATAAATCACAACTTTCAGACACCATAAATTGCAGCATTTAACACCTAAATTTTCAGTATTTAACACATAAAATGGTTTTCTCTTTATTAAACACTTATACGATCTTCAAAGCCAAAGTATACACCTGTAAGACAAAGTATATCAAGAAGTCACTTAAGTAGATATGCTTAACAGAATTAAAAGAAAGAAAAGAAAAGAACAAGTCTCATCCTTCAAGTCGAAGAAGGGAGCCAAATAACTATAGTGCTATCCGCAATGTCTGATTACTGTAGTCCAGTTCCATGTATGTAGCTAGAAACAGATCGAATTGCTATCTGTATCTTCCTTATGTACCTGTTAAGGAAGAATATGCAAGTGTATCAGAAAAACAATGAAATTACAATGAGTTACTCGCCAACCATTTGTATCTAAAGAAAAAATGAAGAGAGAAACAGAATTGCGCATGGAGAGCATTAAGAATTCGCTTATACACCTTCAAATTACTTTACTTCAAGGTTAAAAAATACAGTTAAATATTAGTTTAGTAGTGATGGTGGTTAGACCAAGCAGGGTTAACACTCTTAACTACCAGTTGTCGAAGAATTGGTTCAGGTTTTAAAGGTCTTACCTATTAAGTGATGATTAATAGAGAAATGGGTTTAATGCAGTACCAACAACAAGACCATATATAAGCATATTGATTGGCTATTCCAATGAATATCTAACCTTGATATGCACGTAGATTGGTAAGTGAACTCTCAATAATAGACAGATCCTGCAGAAAAAGAAGAAAAACAAAAAACAAAGATATCAACCTGAGTTAAAAAAGTTATATGCTATGCTTCTCATAATATAAAGACCCCATTAGACAACCACACCTTGCCACCAATTTCCTATTGATGCATACCCCGATTGATCTCCTTCACTATCATCATTCTAGAAAGTTATGAAAAACATGTTAGTAGATTGGTAAATCAAAATTTAAATGCAGAAGGAATACTCTAGAGGTCTTTTGAGGTACTCACCAATCCAGAGTCCTGGTCACTGCAGGACCGAATGTATATGTCTTGGCCACCATAGTAGATCGATGAACTTAGATGACATAGTTCTATTTCCTCCTGATAGATGGAACCCACTCTTCCATTTTCTGCACTTCGAACTTCACCTGCATGCCCTTTAGAATGATTACCTGACAAGTTTGGATTGATTATTTAGAGAGTTTTCAAAAACAAAAACAATGATTCAAGAACCAATGCACTGCATCAAGTCATTGAACGACATAAAATAAGTGTATTCAAAACACGAGCAAAGAGTATAATCTAATTTCTACCACAATCTCTTAAGTTATCAAATAGTGTTAAATCAAATACCAGAGTTATAAAGACTCTAGCAAGACAACAACTTGAGCAAATTCTTGTCCATAAATATACAAATGATTTTAATAAAATCCTGAAAAGGCTAAAAATGATGTACAAACCATTGGTTGTAGGCTTTGCATTCTGGGGCACATTCAGGGAATCCTGTGGTAAAGCCACCATACCAGGACGAAAATAGCTTCCTCCTGACACCTAAACCAACACCAACATGGTGTAATTAACAAAAACTAAAACTTCAACGATCGAAACAAAAAAGAAAAGCAGAAACAGAAAATTGGGCTGAAAAGAGAACTTACATATGAGATAACACCGGCAAAGAACTATACAAAATACGTTAAAAAACAACAGAACAAGACCAATACTAAGAAACAATGTCAAGTCTTTGTTTCCTTAAGATCAATAACGTTTAGAGAAGATTAAAAAAATTTTCCACTCGTAAAAAAAAAGAAGAACAAAAATCTTTAAAACAAAAATCTTTTATTCAGCATCAAATAACCCGATTGAAAGAAGAACGGATTCAACCTGTGAAGCTTTATGTGACTAGAAACTCCATTAACAAAAGAATTCAAGTCCAAAGAAATGAAAGAGAAATCAAACCCCATAAAGATATAACTTTTGAATATGATAAAAGAAAATACCTTAGATTGAGGAGACAATAGAGCCCTTAAAACCTCATTACTTGTATGTTGTTGCAAATCTCAGCTCCTCTGCTAGACTCAGGATCTCCATGAATACTAACAGGATTTGTGAGCTTTTGGTTCTGTAGCCTTCCTAAATAAGGATCCAAAACTTCGATTACCATATTTTTTACTATGCTAAACAAGTTATCCCCTGTGATTAATTGCTGCATTTGGTTCCAAGGTATCGTATGGGTTTTTTCAAAACCAAAGGGAAAGGGAAAGGGAAAGGGGAAGGGATCGTATGGGTTCCAAGGTAAACCGATGAAAACGGCGTGTGTGAAAAAGGAGTTTTGAGGATACCAATTTTAGGGGGAAATTTTAGGGTTTCAAAAGGAGAGGGAATTTGGTAATAAAAAGACGCCATTTTTTAAGTAAAATGATTTTTTGTGGCGTTTTTTTAAAAAAACGCCACTATTGCTTATTTTTTGTGGCGTTTTTTATATAAACGCCACTAATCTCTATTTTATACATTTTTATTTTTATATTTTATTTTTATTTATTATCAATGTTTTTATTTATTTATCAATTTTTTTAAATCTAATATTTAAATATATCAAATGATTTAGATTAAATACTTTTGAAAATAAAAGCATTAATCTAAACCCTTAACCGTTAACCTTAAGTCATAAAACATAAACCCTAAACTTTTACCCATTAAGCTCTAACCCTTACCCCCTATCATCTAAACTTTAAACGATTAAATTTTAGCATATATTTTTATAATTTTGAAACGATTAAATAAAAAATTTTCCATTATTCAAAGGGATGAAGTGCAATTTTACATTTAGAATTTTTAAAAATTTCAAAAAATCGAAATGGAAAATTTTTCATTTTAGAAGGGCAAAGACCCTTTCAACCCCCTACTTATGCCCCTAAATATATATTAATTATAGGGTTTAGGATTTAATTGAATATGATTCACTTAAGATTAACATACTACCCATGGCCATTAAACCTTAAACCATAAAACCTTAAATCATAGACCTTAAATCTTAAATATTAAACCCTAAACCCAAAAATAAATTTAATCAATATTAAGTATTGCTTCCGTAATTTATTATGAACATAAGCTTTTACATTAATATCTATGTATATACACATCAACATCCATATGATGTTTTGTTGGGGTTTAAGGTTTTAAGGGTTATAGATTAGTGTTTAGGGTTTTATTAGGTTTAGGGGTTTAAGAGTTTAGGGTTTTAGAGTTAATTTGATGATAATTCATGTTTAGATAATAATATTAGTTATTAATTTTTGCTAAAACAACCCTAAAATCATAATTAAATTACATCCATAAATGAAAATTTAAATAAATTCACAATTCACAATTGGCGTTGAATGTTAATTGTTAAGACTCAGTCAACAGTTGGGTGACATCCCAATACCATCAAACATGTCATCTAATTTGTATGCCAACACACCAATGTTGTTCAATTGTAGTTCATGTTTCAAGGGTTTTAGGGGTTATAGTTTAGTGTTTAGGGGTTTTTAGGATTTAGGGGTTTAGTGTTTTAGGGGTTATAGATTAGTGTTTATTATTTTATTCGGGTCTAGGGTTTTAGGGATTATATGACTTTTAACGGCGTTTTATCGAAAGTGCCGCTAATGCTCTGGTTTTTAGCGGCGTTTTACCAAAAGCGCCGCTAATGCTCTGGTTTTTAGCGGCGTTTTACCAAAAGCACCGCTAATGCTCTGGTTTTTAGCGGCGTTTCACCAAAAACGCCGCTAATGCTCTGGTTTTTTGCGGCGTTTTTGGTAAAACGCCGCTATTGCTCTGTTTTTAGCGGCGTTTTATCAAAAAACGCCGTTATTGCTCTATTTTTAGCGGCGTTTTACCAAAAACGCCGCTATTGCTCCGTGTTTTATAATTTCTGCGGCGTTTTTTGATAAAACGCCGCTAAAGCCCTATTTTCCTGTAGTGGATCAATCAAATTCTCAAGTGACACTTCTCAGGTATAATGTCATTTGGCCGAATATATATATATACAGCCCTTTAACATATATTTAGCTTATTAACTTCACTTGAATCTGAATTCATATAGCATACGTAAATCAAATATTTCATATAACTTCACATTTTGGTTGAATAAATCAGGATCATATACATCATATTACATACTTGAGATTCAATCCCAATCAAGCTCATATAAGTACAATATACATACCTGGCCAATTTAAGGTATTATACAATTTTAATTGTCGTTTTATCACGAAGTCTCACAATCTTAGGTGTATATCAAATCACCAGCAATTAGCCTGCTAGGTTTGAAACCTGAATTTTTATCACCGGCACGAAGCCTGCTAGACTTTAAGTCTTAATTCATTCACTGGTATTATGCCTGCTAGGCTCGAAGCACGATATTAACTCACCAGCATTATAGCCTGCTAGGCTTAAAGCCCGATATTAAATCACCGGCATTATAGCCTGCTAGGCTCGAAGGCTCGAATAGCACTGTACGATAATCAACTCAACAAGTTCCATATAACATAATCATATCAATTAGGTACTAGCATTATTTGATCATATATAATTATACATCTCAAACACTTTTCGTTCATCTCATTTTCACACTTAGCATTTGATAGCTTACGCATAACATTTCACTCACATTCTTTTCAAACTTATCATTCAACTATAAAAGTAGATTGCATATCTACCAACATGTTATACTTGCCATTAGGCCATATAAGCATGATTCAATACACCATCATTTCATCTTTAACATTCGGCTAAATCCCTACCTTACAAGGAATACCTAATTCACATAATATATCAGCTTATCCAATATTATTTATGTTTAACTACTTAAAACTTACCTCGAATATTTTCGAACAGTCTCGGATCGGCTATTCAACTACTTTCTCCTTTCCCTTGTCCAACCTTGGTTCTCATAACATTAAGATATAAGCAAACTACCATGAACTTACCTTCAATTTTCTTCCCCCTGGTGACTAAATATTCAAGAACTTCTCTTCTCCTATTTGCTCTCTTCAGTTTCAGCTAAGTGATAGAAGAGAAGGAATAAAACTCACTTTGCTTTCATCACCCCATTTTATGATATAAAATAGAATATGTTAATTTGCACCATAACTTTAAGTTATAAATTATTAATATTTAGTGCACATGTTGCTTATCATCAACATGATGGCCGGCCACTACACATAAAAGTGGGAAGTTTGACATGCAAATCCTCCAATTTTGCACTACAATTTATTTGGCCACTACAAATTAACCTATAGCATTTTCAAAAATTTTCACATAAGTCCTATATAATAAATTTCACATACAAATGACAAAATCAAAGCATGAAATTTTCACACATGCACTTTCACATATATTAAGCACAGAATATAACATCTAATTATTTTTGTGACTCGTTTTTGTGGTCCCAAAACCACTTTCCGACTAGGGCCAAAATTAGGGCTGTCACAACTCCCCCCCTAAAGGAATTTTCGTCCCCGAAAATATCACTAGTGAAAAGGTTAGGATAAGGTTCTTTCATCGAGTCATCTAGCTCCCAAGTTGTTTCTTAAACCCCGTGTTTGAGCCACAGTACTTTCACTAATGAGATTTTCTTATTTCGTAGTTCTTTTACTTCACGAGTCAAAATACGAACTGGTTCCTTTTCATAACTCAAATCTGACTGAATTTCAATCTCTGATGGATTAATCACATGAGAAGGATCGAATCTGTACCGAAAAAGCATCGAAACATGAAAAACATTGTGAATCTTTTCAAGTTCAGGTGACAAAAGTAGTCTATAAGCAACCGACCCAATCCGTTCTGAAATTTCGTATGGCCCGATAAATCTCGGGCTCAACTTGCCTTTACGGCCAAATCTGAGTAACTTTTTCCACGGTGAAACTTTAAGAAACACTTTGTCTCCAACTTGATACTCTATATCCTTCCGTTTCAAGTTTGCGTACGATTTCTGACTATCTGATGCTGCTTTCAGACTTTCACGGATCACTTTTACTTTCTGTTCGGCCTCTTTAATCAAATCAACTCCGTAAATCTTATTCTCACTGAGTTCGGTCCAAAACAAAGGTGTACGACATCTACGACCGTACAAAGCCTCGTAAGGTGCCATCTTGATGCTCAATTGAAAACTATTATTATATGCGAATTCAACCAAAGGCAAGTATCGTTCCCACGATGCATTAAACTTAAGGATGCAACATCTCAATATATCCTCGAGTATCTGAATAATTCGCTCGGATTGACCATCGGTCTGGGGATGAAAAGCGGTGCTAAAATGCAACTTAGTACCCAATGCTTCCTGTAATTTCTTCCAAAACCGCAATGTGAATCTCGGATCTCTATCCGAAACAATAGAAGCAGGTACCCCGTGTAACCTTACAATCTGAGAAACATACAATTCGGCTAACTTATCAAGTGAATAATCCGTACGTACGGGAATAAAATGAGCTGAATTTGTCAATCTATCAACCACAACCCAGATCGCATCTTTCTTGCTCGGAGACAATGGCAATCCATATACAAAATCTATCGTGATTCAATCCCACTTCCATTCAGGTATCATGATCTGTTGAAGTAATCCCGAAGGCACTTGATGTTCTGTTTTCACTTGTTGACATATCAAACACTTCGAAACAAAGTCAGAAATGTCTCGTTTCATACCATGCCACCAATACTGACGTTTCAGGTCGTTGTACATTTTAGTACTGCCCGAGTGAACTGACATTCGGTTGCTATGAGCCTCGTTCAAAATCATCAGAATAAGGTCTGAATTTCTCAGAACACATAATCAATTTCAGAACCTCAAACAATCATTGCTATCAATCAAAAACTCTAAATCCTCTTTCGAAACACATAAGTCTCACTTTGTAACTAATTCATCATTGCCTTTTTGAGCTTCATGGATTTGTTGCATCAATAACGGTTTTGCTTTTAATTCTGCTACTAACACATCATCAGCGGACACAGACAGATGTACACTCATTGCTCGCAAAGCAACCAGTGATTTACGACTTAAAGCATCAGCAACCACGTTAGCCTTTCCCGGATGGTAATCAATGACAAGCTCGTAATCTTTCAATAATTCTAGCCAATGCCTTTGTCTCAAATTCAAATCTCTCTGAGTCATCAAGTATTTGAGGCTTTTGTGATCAGAATACACATGGCATTTTTCCCCAAACAAGTAGTGGCGCCAAATTTTCAAATCGAAAACAATAGCAGCTAACTTGAGATCATGATTCGGATAGTTTTTCTCGTGAGGCTTCAACTGCCTCGAAGCGTACGCTACTACTCTACCCTCTTGCATCAGTACGTAGTCCAAACCATTCAGAGACGCATCACTATAGATCACAAATTCTTTACCAGATTCTGGCTTAACTAACACTGGAGCTCCGGTCAAAAGAGTTTTCAATTGGTCAAAACTTTTCTGGCACTTTTCTGACCACTCAAATTTGATATCTTTTTAAAGCAACTTTTTCATCGGTGTTGCTATCATCGAGAAACCTTTCACAAACCATTTTTAGTACCCAGCAAGTCCCAAAAAGCTTAGAACTTCTGAAACATTTCTCGGAGGCTTCCAATCAAGTATAGCTGAAATTTTACTCGGATCAACTTGGATGCCCGATGCGGATACAATATGCCCCAAGAAGTTGACTTCTCTCAACCAGAATTCACATTTATTGAACTTCGCATATAATTGCTTGTCTCGCAAAATCTGCAACACTAACTTCAAGTGCTCAGCATGATCAGTTTCACTGCGTGAAAAGATTAAAATATCATCTATAAACACAACTACAAACCGATCCAAATCCTTTCTGAAAATCTGATTCATTAAATTCATGAAAACAACAGGGGTATTAGTGAGCCCAAACGGCATCACTAGGAACTCATAATGTCTGTACCTCGTTCTAAAAGTACTTTTAGGCATGTCAGAGTCTCTAACTCGCAACTGATAATAACCCGATCTCAAGTCAATCTTCAAAAATACTGAGGCTCCTTTCAGTTGATCAAACAAATCGTCGATTCGCGGCAATGGATATTTATTCTTTATCGTTACCATATTAAGCTGACAATAATCAATGCACATTCTCATGGTTCCATCTTTCTTTTTCACAAACAGTACTGTTGCACCCTAGGGAGAAAAATTCGGTCGAGCAACACCTCTATCTATCAATTCTTGCAACTGAGATTTCAATTCTTTTAATTTGGTTGGTGCCATACGATATGGAGCTATCGAAATAGGTGTAGTCCCTGGTACTAGTTCAATACCAAACTCTACCTCCCGAATAGGTGGTAATCCAGGTAGTTCCTTAGGGAACACATCCGAATATTCACAAACCACAGACACAGTCTCAAGTTTCTTTTCTGATTCTTTACTATCCAGTACGTATGCAAGATATGCTTCACACCCCTTTTTTACATATTTCTGAGCCAACATCAAAGATATAACTGCCAGTAATCCATTCAAATCGGTAGACTCAACTCGAATTATCTCATTATTCGCACACCTCAAATCAATTGTCTTTCTTTTACAATTCACTACTGTATCATGCACAGTTAACCAATCCATACCGAGAATGACATCCAACTCGTCAAACGGTAATAACATTAAATCAGCCGGGAAACAAGAATCTTGGATCATTAGGGGACATTTCTTACATACTTTGTCAACTAGCACATAATGGCCCAAAGGGTTCGACACCCTAATCAAAAACTCAGTAGACTCAACAGATAGAGTCTTAGTGGATGCCAAAGTTTCACACATATATGAATGAGTAGAACCGAGATCAATCAAAGCAATAACATTAGTATCAAAAAGAGTGAAAGTACCGGTAATAACATCTGGTGAAGAAGCATCCTCGCGCGCGCGTATAGCATATGCTCTGGAAGGAGCATGAGCCTCAGAACGTACAGTAGTATCTTTAGTCCCTCTCTGATTTCCACCAGCATTACCCGTATGTCTAGGTGGTCTACCTCGTGTTGCAGTGCTACTAGGTCTCCGAATCGGATCAGCATTCTGTTCAGCTAATTTCGGACAGTCTCGGATAAAGTGATCAGCTGATCCACACTTTAAACAAGAGCGGTCATGATATCTACAGCTTCCTGCAAGCCATTTACCACAATGCTTGCACTCAGATCTGTCTTGCCAATCATTGCTGACACTGGCAACAGAGGTGGCTCGCGTACTCACAGAGGGTTGATAACGGTCCCGTCTAGAAAAACCCAATGTATTCTTAGATCGGCCTAAGTCATCTCTAAATTTCTTCAATGATTGATGAAAGGATTTTCTCGAAGATCTTTTACAGAACTCTCTAGCTCCATCATCAGCTTTTCTTTTCTCTTTACCGAGCTCTTCGGCTTTACAAGCTCGCTCGACCAGCTCTACAAACTCTTTGATTTCTAAAATACCCACCAATAGTTTGATGTCTTCATTCAACCCGTCCTCGAAGCGTTGACACATGATAGCTTCAGATGAAACACATTCTTTAGCATATCTACTAAGTCTGACAAACTTTCACTCATAGTCGGTAACTATCATAGAACTCTGTTTGAGCTCAAGAAATTCCTTTCATTTCTGATCGATGAATCTTTGATAGATATATTTTTTACGAAACTTGGTTTGAAAGAATTCTCAAGAAACCATTTCTTTCGGCACCACTGAAAACAAAGTGTTCCACCAATAGTAGGCAGAATCACGTAGCAGTGCTATAGTACATTTTAAGCACTTATCGGGTGTGCATGATAATTCATCAAACACACGAATGGTATTATCGAGCCAAAACTCAGCCTGCTCGGCATCATCACTGTCAGTAGCCCTGAACTTAGTAGCCCCGTGCTTTCGAATTCTATCAACCGGGGGTTTGCTCAACCTCAACGGGTCAACTATAGGAGGTACCACAGGTGAAGGGGTTGTATTAGTTGGGGGTGGAGGATGTGAAACAGCCGGATTGGTCTGAATATACTGAGTAAACCAATCGTTCATCATAGCATAGAAGGCTTGTTTAGCCTCATCATTTTGATTACTAGCATTCGGTTGGGAGTCTAACGGCACTGTCCCTATCGCGAGAGCAGGCGTTATGCTCTCTACATCATCAGCTACTGCTCAATCAGTATTGGAATCCATTACTATACGAAAAACACATTTTAATTGTCAGAAATCATCACACTATCATATTAACACTTTATGGCATGTATACCTAAACTCACACACGCTACGTTAGTCCTAGAATAAACTAAACTGTAGCTCTGATACCAATAAAATTATAACACCCCTATAACCCGTATCCGTCACCGGAGTGGGTTATGAAGAGTTACATACACATTTATATTAGATCATTGGTAATTATATTTATAGCCAAACACAATCAAAGATAGAAATTCAAACTTATATCGCCATTCAAAAGTAGCCATATTCACATGGCTTATATACAAACAAGCCCTGGGGGCCAATTATGTATGAAAGAGCTATTAGGATCGAAAATGATTTAAGTTTTAAAAGTGACCTATGAACTAAATACTAATAAATTAAATGTTATTCAAGAAGAAAGTATGAATGCATAAATAATTATTGTGTTAAAATGAATATGAGCTTAGACATATGAAATGAATGTAAATTTTCATGATTTGAATGTATGCATTGCATGACTTTATTTATATTGATTTGAATTGTAGAACTACTATTGAGCAATTCATTCTGCATAAGATTTATTTTTTCTTGCACAGGTTAGATTCAGTTTGAGATTCCCGAGCATTAACTTTAGCAGCCAATCAACGATCCCGAACTCAACAATGTCTGTTCGCTTATGACTTTTGTTATTAATTGGCATGTACCTAATGGGGTTTCTCGTCTTGAAATGACATTATAGGTCATTTCTTGTCAAAATGTCACATACGGTTTCTAGAATTTCTAAGGTTCTTGACCTGCAATCTTTACCAATCCAAAACCAACCTTATTCAAAGAATATTCAACAATCACATGCACTTCTTTAACATTATTTCAAGACATAATTACATATACACACTATTTTCTCAATATGAGAATGTTCCATTTCAATAAAATTACTCCCTAATGAAATTCAATAATGTTCCATTTAACGACGTCGAAGCAATGGCGTCATAACGTAAACCCTAAATTTTGAAAATTTTACAATCCAATCCTTATTCAATTCCAAGTTAACTTTAAAGCTTTCAAAAGCTTGTTTAGGACCTGAGAATGATTATTTATGGTATTTTTTTGCTTATAAATCTTATGGTTGTATACTTGATGGAATGAATTCGTATTACATTTGAATGTAGTTGCCCCGACAACAAATGTGATACCTTATAGCTTAGACTCGGCGATTAGACCGGGTATGGGGTGTTACAAATAAGTTACATTTGGTTCAAATTAAAAATGTAATAATAAAGTTAATATTTTTAATTTAATTTTAAGTTATATATAACTATTAAAGTATTTTTAAATAGTAAAATGAATTATTCCATCCAAATGAACTTAGATATGAAATTTTAAATTTACAAAGAAAGATTAGATTATGAGAAACTTAGAATATAAGTGAAAAAAATTATGAAAAAATAAATTTATAAAATTTATATAACAAAATTTGGATGAAATAATAAAATTCAAGCTCTTAATAACATCATTTATGAACTTACTTTGATGTCAAATTGTTCCTTTTATATAATAATATAAACTTGGTAGGGAATAAAAGTGAGAGACAGGAAAATATATTTTTTCTTTCCATAGGTGTGATTGGTAAGAAAGATGGAGAAATGAAAATAAAAAGTATTTTCTTTCCATCTATTGCTTGGTAGAGTTGAAAAATGAAAGGAAAGAAAAATAAATTATTTGAAAAATGCATTAGTTGAATCAACATACATTTCTCTATCATTTTCTCTCTTCTCATCATTCTAAAGGTGGAAAATAAATAAATTTTGGGTGTGCTTGATAGGGATAAAAAGTGAAGGGAGAGAAAATAGGAGAAATGATCATTTCCCATCATAATGCATAAAACCAATTCTTCCAAATTGTTCCAAATTAGAATAGTGAGAGGATAGAAAATGAGATGAGGTATATGCTTGTAACATTTTAATTTTGGGCTTAGTCAAAACAGTGGTTTCGGGACGACAAATTTGATGAGAAAAATTTTATTTTTATTATATTTTTATGTTCTATGATTTCACAGAATGATTTCATGAAAATTTTGTTCGAAAATTTCGACGTTTGGGCACTCAATTTAGTAAAAAGGACTAAATTGTAAAAAGTGCAAAAGTTGAGCTTTACATGTTAGAGGTGTCTAATTGTCATGAAATTTTAAATGGGAGAAGCCTCGAAGAGAAATTGCAAAATGCCCCGTCGGGAATGCTAAAGTACTAATGGGAAGATGCAATTAGATTTTGGAATTCAAAGAAAGGAGAGGAATTACGTACTTCCAAACTCTTATAATTATTTCGGTTTATAGTATTTACTATATACATAATAATAATTTCATAATGTAGGATCGTGACCGAGTTGGAACAAGCAGCAGACAAAAACAAAAATTCACTCACACGTAGGGTCGAAAAGTGTTGCTTGTGTAGATAAGGCCGAGGTATTTTGAATTTATTAATTGTGTCAAATATTAATTACTTTTTATTAAATAATATTTTTACTACTATATTGTAGGAACTCTCGTCTGGTCAAAAAGTTGAACGCCTTCAGCTTTTTGACATTACACATAGGAAGAAAGATGGATCTCCAATGACTTCTAAAGGTAGAGAAATTATGGTATATTTACTTAATAAAATTTGATTTATTTTAAATATTTATAATGTTTAATTATAATGGTTTAATTCGTCATTAGTAGTTTTAAATAATATTAAGTTATATTGCATTTGTTTTTATTATATATTTTGTTTCTAACTCTTTGATTGATGTATTAGAAGAAACTAAAGGATAAAAAGGCAGAGTATGAAGCGATTGCTTCGAGTGATAGTTCTGTTAATCTTGAGGACATTGATAACATAATTATTATTGAATTTTGGGTCTTGAAAGATATGGTCAGGTTCAATTTCAAGGATCTGGTGTTAACCCAACCCGATATTTTGGATCTAGCTCGCAACAATACATGTCTCCAGGGAGTCAAGCTCAAGCTAAAGTTCAGAGTTTAAGAGACCAGATGGCTCAGATGCAAGTAATCATGGTTGAGAAAATTGCTCAACTTAAAGCAGAGGCAGCATCGAGAGAAGTAGAGGTTCAAAGAAAATATGAAGAACTCGAGCTACAACTTAAAGAGGAGGCAGTAGTGAGGGAAGCAAAGCAAAATAGAAAATACAACAAACTCCAACACAACTTCAGGATATGATGAAGATGTTTTAGTAGTCGCAGAATCCACCATCTTAGAAGTTTATTTTCTTATTGTAAGAATGCTTTAAGAATATAATTTTTAACATTACTATAAGAATATTTTGTTATTTCATTTATTAATTTAGATAATATATCTTTCGTTGGATTCTTGAAGTATCATTTAAATTTGTTGTTATTGGTTGGATTTGATGTTACAGGAAGGGTTGTTTATGAATGAAAATAAGATATTAGAAATCTGCTAAAATTAGTAGTGTTTTTACTAAAAACGCCAAAAAGAACATGACCTTTAGCGGCGTTCATGTAAAAGCGCTGCTAAAGGTCATGCTCTTTAGCGGAATTTGTATGAAAAGCATCGCTAAAGGTCACGTTCTTTAGCAGTGTTTGTGTGAAAGGCGACACTAAAGGTCACGTTCTTTAGCAGCGCTTTCTCAAAATCGCCGCAAAAATTCATGTTCTTTAGTGGCATCTTTTTACATAAACGACGCATAATGTTAGCAGCGTTGTCTTTAGCGGCGTTTTTTGCTGCTCTTATAAGCACCGCTAAAGGCTCAAAAAAAGGCTGCTAAAAACTTGTTTTGCTGTAGTGTTTTCACAAGTTAGTATACTTAAAATTTGTTCACACAGCCTAGCACACGGGCGTGTGGTTTGGCCGTGTGTCCCCTGCGTCATTTAAATTGCAAAACAAAATACTCAAATTATTCACACAGCCTAACACACGACTGTGTGGTAAGTTTTAACAAATTTAACAAATTTAACTCATTTATTATTCACATTACTCAATTCAGTTAAAAAACCACATTATGAAAAAATTACATTTTTCCCCTAAATTTTGACATTTTTACACTTTGGTCCCTAGGCTCATAAATTGAAATAGATTCAATTTCTTCGATTCCCAAGCCTAGTCGAACTCTTTTATGCTTATAACAGCCCTCATTTTTCATTTAATCACACTTTTACACACATTTTATAACTTTTTTACAAATTGGTCCTTTTCACATTTTCATCAAAAATCATCTAGCAAAAGTTGTTTATCATACACCAAACACACATTTTCTACCATTAGACATCAAAATACACACATATCTAACATGGTTCAAACTCTATACCTTAATCATTTCTCAAATTAATGGTAGAAATAGATAGATCGAGCGATAACGACTTCAAAAATGTAAACAGCATTAAAAACGGGGCAAGAAGGGACTTACAATCGAGCTTGAAAGTTGGCCAAACCCTAGCTATGACTTCCTTCTAATTTTCGGCACAAGGGGGGAGAAGATGGACAAGATTTTGGCTTGATTTTTTCCTTTTAATTCATTTAATTACTAAATGACCAAAATGCCCTTTTCTTAAAACACTAAAATTCTCTCACCTCATGTCTATTTTTGTCCAACTTAAAGTAATATGGTCTCATTACCATCTAAGGACGTTCAATTTAAAATTTCATAACAATTAGGCACCTTTAGCATATAGAACTCAAGTTTTGCACTTTTTTACAATTTAGTCCTTTTGACCAAATTGAGTGCCCAAACGTTAAAATTTTTGAATGAAATTTTCACGAAATCATTTCCTAAAAATGTAGACCTTAAAAATGTAATAAAAATTTTTTTTACTACTTCGGATTCATGGTCCCAAAACCACTGTTCTGACTATGCCCAAAATCAGGCTATTCCACTCTCCCCCCTTTAGGGATTTTCATCCCTGAAAATCTTACCAGAAAATAGGTTTGGGTACTGTTTTCTCATAGCCTCCTCGGGTTCCCACGTAGTTTCTTCGACCCCATGTCGTTGCCATAAAACTTTCACTAGGGCTATATTCTTATTTCTCTACTGTTTAACTTCCCGAGATAAAATCTTGATCAGTTTTTCACTATAAGTCATATCCGGTTGAATCTCAATCTCCGTTGGAGACATCACATGTGAAGGATCAAAATGATATCGTCGTACAATTGACACATGAAACACATTATGAATCCTTTCCAACTTTATCGGTAAAGCTAACAGATATGCCACTGGCCCTATTCTTTCGATAACCTCATACGACCCAATGAAACGTGGACTCAAGTTGCCTCTACGGCCAAATCTCAGAATCTTCTTCCACAGAGATACTTTCAAAAATACTTTATCACCAACCTGATAATCGATCTATTTTCTTTTCAAATTTGCATATGACTTTGGTCAATCTGAAGTTGTTTTCAAGCAATCAAGAATTACCTTTGCTTTTTCTTCAGTTTCTCTGACCAAATCAACCCTATGAATCTGTCTCTCACTAAGCTTTATCTACAATGGTGTTCACCACTTGCGGCCATTCAATGCCTCATAAGGTTCCATCTTTATACTCGACTGAAAACTATTTTTATAGTCTAATTCGACCAATGGCCGATATTTTTCCCAACTGCCTTTAAATTCTAGAACACAACATCGAGCATATCTTCGAGTACCTAAATCGTCCTTTCAGACTGTCTGTCAGTTTGCAGATGAAATGCAGTACTAAAGTTTAGCTTCGTACCCAAAGCTTCTTCCAGCTTCTTCCAAAATCGCGAAGTAAACCTCAGATCTCTATCTAAAATAATAGACATAAGGCACTCCATGCAATCTCACAATCTCTGAAATGTATAGCTAACTTATCAAGTGAGTAGTCAGTATGTACCGGAATAAAGTGAGTCGATTTCGTTAATCTATCAACAACAACCCAGACAACATCTTTCATTTTCGGAATCAAAGGCAACCCAGTTATGAAGTCCATAGTAATCCTATCCCATTTCCACTAGGGCACCATCCCCGGCTGAAGTAAACCCGAAGGCACTTGGTGTTCAGCTTTCACCTATTGACAAATCAAACACTTCAAAACAAACTTTGAAATATCTCATTTCATACCTGACCACCAATACAAATTCTTCAAATCATTATATATTTTTGTCCTACCCGGATGCACAGATAAACAACCATTATGTGCTTCATGAAGAATTTTTTGAACAAGCTCATCATTTTTTGGTTCACCAATTTTGCCTTGGAACATCAAACAATCTTCGGATCCGATATGAAAATCTGAATCACTACCTGATTCACAGAGAACTCTTTTGACTTGTAAATCACTGTCACATTTTTTAGCTTCACAAATTTGTTGAAGAAATAACGCTCTAGCCCTTAACTCAGCTAGGATCAAACCATTATCGGAAAAAGTAAACCGTGTATTCATCACTCTCAAAGAAAACGAAGTCTTTCTACTCAACGCATCTGCGACTACATTTGCCTTACCCGAGTGGAAATCAATTACTAGTTTGTAATCCTTCAGTAACTCGAGCCATCTTCATTGCTGCAAGTTTAAATCTTTATGAGTTATCAAGTATTTTAAACTCTTATGATCAGTAAAGATACGACATTTCTCACTGTACAAATAATGTCTCCTAATTTTTAAGGCAAGCACAATGGCGGCTAATTTCAAATCATGCGTCAGATAATTCTTCTCGTACGGTTTCAACTATCTCGAGGCATAAGCTATCACTTTTCCCTCTTGCATCAACACACATCCCAATCCCTTCAGTGACGTGTCATTATAAATTACAAATTCTTTTCCCGATTCAGGTTGTACTAAAATCGGTGCCTCAATTAATAATGCCTTCAACTTCTCAAAACTTTGCTGACATTTTTCAGACTATTCAAACTTAACATCTTTTTGCAACAACTTGGTCATAGGAGTACCAATCATCAAAAATCCTTTGACAAAACGTCAGTAATAACCGACTAAGCCCAAAAAGCTTCTAACTTATAATACATTCCTCAGCGATTTCCAATCAACAATAGCCAAAATCTTACTTGGATCAACCCGGATACCATCACTGAAACAATATGTCCCAAAAATCAAACTTCTCAAAGCCAAAACTCACTTTTACTAAATTTAACAAACAACTGCTTATCTCTCAAAGTCTACAATATAGTTCTTAAGTGCTCGGCATGTTCGGACTCGTCTCGAGAATAAATTAGGATATCATTGATGAACACGACCATAAACAATCTAAATGTGGTTGGAAGATTCTATTCATCAAGTCCATAAAAATAATAGGTGCATTAGTTAGTCCGAAAGGCATAACAAGAAATTCATAGTGCCTATACCTTGTCCTGAAAGTGGTCTTATGCACATCCGACTTTTTGACTCTCAACTGATAGTAGCTAGATCTGGAATCAATATTTGAGAATACCGGTGCTCCTCTCAACTGATCAAACAAGTCATCAATCCTCGGTAAAGGATACTTGTTCTTTATAGTCACCTTGTTAAGCTGATGGTAGTCGATACAAAGACTCATGGATCCATCTTTCTTCTTTACAAATAATACGAGAGCACCCCAGGGAGAAAAACTCGGTCTCGCAAAACCCTTATCTGCCAACTCTTGCAACTGAGCTTTTAATTCTTCCAATTCAGTCGAGGCCATCCTATACAGAGCAATAGATATCGGTGAGGTCCCTAGAACTAAATTAATACCAAATGGACTTCTCTAACTGATGGTAACCCAGGCAACTCTTCTAGAAACACATCCGGATATTCACAAACTATCGGCACTGACTCCATTTTCAATTTTGAAGTTTGTATTCAACAAATAAGTAAGATAAGCTTCACAACCTTTCCTTACATAATTTTGGGCAAACATCGAAGAAATCACAACAGGTAACTCACCCGACTTATTTGAATCAATCCAAAGAGTTTCACCATTTTCACATTTCAGTTCAATAATTTTTTTTTATAGTTCACCATGGCATAATGCAGTGCCAACCATTCCATACCCAAAATAACATCGAATTTATCAAATGGAAACAACAGTAAATCAACAGGAAAATAGTGACCTCGAATCATCAAGGGACAATTCTTGCAAACTCTATCAACTAACACATGTTTGCCTAAAAGGTTTGTCACTCTAATCACAAATTCGATAAATTCAATAGGCAAGCTCTTACTAGCTACCAATTTCACACAAACATAAGAATGAGTCGATCCAGGGTCAATCAATGCAACTGCATTAGTATTATAGAGAGAAAAAGTACCAGTGATAACATCGAGAGATATCGCTTCTTCGCAAGCACAGATGGCATAGGCTCTAGCAGGTGCTCGAGCTTTGGATCTCACAGCTATATCTTTCGTCACACCTTTACTACTAGTTCTATTTCTAGTATTCCTCGGTGGCCTACCCCTATTAGTAGTATTACTTGGCTCTGCACTCTGAAATTTTTCTTTCTCATCCAATCCAGGGCAATCTCGAATAAAATGCTCTCGGGAGCCACACTTGAAACAAGCCTAGCCTTTCATCCTACACTCACCGGGATGTCTCCTTCACAATGCTGACATTCGGGTCTGTTAGGCCTTACATTACCCATACTTACCATTGAAGTGGCTTGAGATTTAGAACCAAAGTATTGCTTCCCATGATCTCTGTATGAATACCCAGCTGAAACATTCGAACGAGAATACATTTCTTTAGACTTCTTTGAATGAAATGGAAATGACTTACTCATCAGTCTTTTCCTCGAATCCTTAGCTTCACAATTAGCTTTCCTCTTTCTTTATTCAACACTTCAGCCTTACAGGCTCGCTTGACCAATATCACAAATTCTTTCAGTTTTAAGATCCCAACTAACACACGAATATCCTCATTCAATCCATCCTCAAATCTCTTGCACATGATAGCCTTGGTGGAAGCATACGGCTTGGTCATTCTTACAAATTCCATACCTTGTGGAGCTATGGGAAACGATCGAGGAATAGGTGGGGGTGGAGGAGGTTGGGCATTCAGGTTTGTTCAAACAAACTCCGTATGCCACTCATTCATCATGTGGAGAAAGGCTTCCCTACCCCCTTCTCTCTAACCAACCATTAGAGGTCTACAATCAGACGGTGCTACTCCTTGAGCGGGAGCCAGCGTATTACTTTCAATGTCATCAGCCTCAGCTCGATTGGGTTCCATTTACTATATGCAAACACAATTTAAAATTGTCAGGAGTCATCACACTATCACAGTTCATTTCTAACATGTCTAACTAGACTTTTATGTACGCTTTGTTAGTCCGAGAATCGACTAAATTGTAGCTCTGATACCACTAAATGTAACACCTTTTACCACTATTCGACACCGGAATAGGGTATGAGGCATTACCAGACTTAAACACAAGCATAAATACATTTTCGAGCCATAAATTTTTCGTACAAATTAAAAATTTTTACAAATTAATCATAAAGTCCCTATTACGAGCCTATGAGGCCCAAAACATGTATTGGAAGTGGTTCAAGACTAAACCGAGGACTTTAAAAAGTTTCACAACAGTCAAAAAATTCATGTTTTAAGAGCTACATGCCCGTATGGCTTGGGACACACCCGTATAGGTAGGCTGTGTGGTCACACACGCTCATGTCCCTATCCCGTGTAACTCTCTTTTTATCCAAGCATATACATTAAACCAATTTAGCCACAATCAAGACATCCACATATCACTCACATGCTACCATTTACCACATACAATCATCACCTATTTATTAACTTAAACCATGCAATTTTCCACATCCATGAAAACATCATCATATGCATATATACTTAAACCAATATTAGCCAATTTCAATGGCAATTTACAAAATGAATTCTCAACCAATATAGGCCAACACATTAGGCTAATGCAATTATGACACATAATAAAATAACCAAGTCCTTATACATACCATAACTCAACATGTCAAATTCATTGGTACCCAAAATAATCAGTTGATAATGTGAGTGGATCTCTGTCAGTCTCCGATCCCGAGCAAGCTTGGTTACACTATAAGAAAACGGAAAGAAAAGGGGAGTAAGCTATATATCTTAGTATGTTCCCATGCAAATAACTGACATCATAACTAACATTTAACATAAAATTAACATGATGATAATTGGCATAAATATTATTGAGATCTTGTAATCATAACTTACTCAATCATAACCTTATCGAGGGTTCATCACATAACGAGCTCATCTCGTATGACTTTTTTGTACATACCTGAGTCATCTCGAATTGGATTTGCATGCAATTCACCTTTGACATACTCATTAAATTATCCGTTGAACCATTTGGAATACTAAACGATACTCGAGAGTTCCGTACACACGGTACCATACCAATGCCATATCCCAGATATGGTCTTACATGGGATCTCGTATCGATGCCAATAGCCCAGATATGGTCTTACACGAAGTCTCATATTGAGGCCATATCCCAGATATGGTCTTACACATAGTCTTAGTAACCCTAATGTCATGACATTTGTATCCTATCTATTCCTAAGGTTCAACTGGGACTCCACTCTTGTCGTAACTTTGTTGAACAAGCTGAATGGTCAATCATAATTCATAAAATAGTAAAGTATTTAAAACATGATTAAAACAATGCATTATTTACATAAGAACTTACCTCGGTACAAAAATAGTAAAAATGGGACCTAATCGTCAAACACTTTGTTTTCCCCCTATCTAGGTCTGAACCTCGTTTCTCTTGATCTATAATAACAAATTTAACGCATTTATTATTCACATTACTCAATTCAGTTCAAAAACCAAATTATGGCAAAATTAAATTTTTCCCCTAAATTTTGACATTTTTACACTTTGGTCCCTAGGCTCGTAAATTGAAATAGATTCAAGTTCTTCGACTTCCAAGCCTAGAAAAACCTCTTTTATGCTTATAACAGCCAACTTTTTTCATTTAATCACGCTTTTACACACATTTTATAACCTTTTTACAAATTGGTCCTTTTCATATTTTCATAAAAAATCATCTAGCAAAAGTTGTTTATCATACACCAAATACACATTTTCTACCATTAGACATCAAAATACACACATATGTAACATTATTCAAACCATAGACCTTAATCATTTCTCAAATTAATGGTAGAAATAGATAGATCGAGTGATAACGACTTTAAAAATGTAAAGAGCATTAAAAACGGGGCAAGAATGGACTTACAGTCGAGCTTGAAAGTTGGCAAAACCCTAGCTATGTCCTCCTAATTTTCGACACAATGGGGGAGAAGATGGACAAGATTTTGGCTTGATTTCTGCCTTTTAATTCATTTAATTACTAAATGACCAAAATGCCCTTTTCTTAAAGCACTAAAATTCTCTTACCTCATGTCTATTTTTGTATAACTTAAATTAAAATGGTCTAGTTACGATCTAAGGACCTTCAGTTTAAAATTTCATAACAATTAGGCACCACTAGCATATAGAACTTAAGTTTTGCACTTTTTACAATTTAGTTCTTTTAACCAAATTGAGTGCCCAAACGTCAAAATTTTCGAACAAAATTTTCACAAAATAAAATTGTAAACCTTAAAAATGTAATAAAAACAAGTTTTACTATGTCAGATTCGTGGTCCCAAAATTATTGTTCTGACTAGGCCCAAAATTGGGCTGTTACATTATATGTAAGCAAAATAGTTGTAAATTAAGTTAATTTATATAGCTAATTTTTTAGATCAATGCTCATAATAATAACTATTGATGCAAGTCGTAATTTGTTTTATTTAGAGGCAAACTTTTAGGATGCTAGTATTATAGGCTTTGTGCATGAAAAATAAGTAAATGTTTATAACCTCTATATAAAATTTTGGCTAAATTAGGTTTATATACCTTTTTTTAAATTAGCATTTTAGGTCTTTTTTTTATAAAATAGGGAAATAAGTTATTTTTGGAGAGAGTGTGTGAAAGTGCGTCTAGCTAGGCACGCTTTCTGCATAAGTGGCTGGAAAGTGCGCCCAACTGGATTCTCTTTCCTGCCAACTGTACAGTGGATGCACTTTCCTCCAACTGTCATTTTCCCCAACGAGTTTTTAAACATTTCCAATGGTAAAATATTTAAAAGGGCCAATGGTAATATTTTTTTCCTATAAATATCAGGCCATTTTTCATTATTTTTACTCAAATCCAACTCTCTCTATTCTCTATAAACTCTCAATTCTCTCAAATTTCTAAATTTTTGTTTGAAATTCTCCTATACACTCTCTTTAAAGATACTAAAGATTTATTTAATTATTTCGTATATTCATTTCGATTAAATTTTCACAAATGACAAGCTCTCTGATTTGTTTCGATGACAAGCATATTTTCACCACTTAAGCAATAATGTTAAGACAAAATTTTAAATTTTGTTATTTTCAATTAATTTAAATTAAAGTTCTTTAATTTTTTAAATATTTTAATTTTTCTATATAAATAGGTGGATGATTGTGTTTTGGAAGAGTTCATACATAACTTGTCAAAGAGCCTAGAAACCCAAATTTGTGGTTACTTGCAAGACCCAGGATTCTTACATGCGTCTCGTGATGCTCGGGGATTGTAAACTCGATCCTACAGTCATCAACGCATTGGTGGAAAGATGGAGGCTCGGGACACAAACTTTCCATCTTTCATGTGGCAAGTGTACAATCACACTTGAGGACCTACCTTTACAACTTGGTTTACTGGTGGATAGGTCAGTCCTTATGGGGTCAACGGTCATTCTTGATAAAGAGGACCTTTGTGAGGCATTTTTGGGAAGGTGATGAACAAGTTGCAAGGTGGCCGGATAAATATGAAGCAGTTGGAAACCAATTTTAAAGATCTTCCACCGAACGTGCCCGACGTCGTCAAAGAATAATATGTCGAGCATTCATCTTGAGGTTAATTGTGACATTCTAATACTTGATAAATCTCGAAATTTGGTGTACATAAGGTGGCTAATACACCTAACCGACTTCAAAGAATGTAGACAATGAAGTTGGGGATCAACCATGTTGGTCACCTTGGACTGAGAGTTCTGTCAGGTGACAAAACAGGATAACATGTCAATTGGTGGTTGCTTGTTGTACTGCAGTCATAGGCATGATGGCAGCTACCATTTCTACATCTCCGAGTGAACTTATATGCTCCAATTGGTGACAAGGTAAAAATCATTTGATAATAATATGTAGTTAATATATTAAATGCTGTTAATTTATTATATGTTTGAATTAACATATCACCTGAATAGGTGGAACCATGGGCAGATTTTTGTAGGACTATCGGAGCAGCTCGAAGATATCCAATTGTTGTAAGATTAACGCTCGAAAGTGGATGTTAGTTACTATTTTTTTCATACGTAAAAAAATTTACAATTGTGCATTGTAGTTTGAATTGATGTCATACGCCGATCTGGAATGACACATATGGCAAGCTGCAGGCAAACATGATGACCTAATTAGCTAAGAAAGAAATCCCAATCATTTGCGTTTTCGAAGGGTGTTATTGTAAATGCTATCGTAGAATCCTCCGATTACCATCCTGGGCAACAACTATCAACAACCAATATTGATACCTCTCGTACAACTAGGTGTCATCAATTTGCACGAAAGGCTTGCAGTGCCGGAAAGCTTCCCTACATTGATTAAAGGTCCAAAAGAATCGGTCGAATACTCTTTTTCCATAGACCAGACGTTAGTCGAAGTACGCTGGGTGTGATTCTAGATCGATCACAAAACCTAACTTGACAACAATGCCATAAATCATTGTACAGCCTGTCCTAGCCTTGATGCAACTTATCCATAACCTTTTATTTTGCGACCCATGCCTTATAGTACGATGGTGTGTAATTGTACTTGTAACACCTTATACCTGATCCGATTATCGAACCCGGGTCATAGAATGCTATAAACAAATATCAAACAATTACATGCAAGTTACTTGTAAAAAATCTCAAACGAATATCAATTCATCACATACAAGCAAGTATACCATGCTATTCAATCTATTTCGGGTTTATATCAAGCTTATAGAAGCTTAAAAATAAGTCGAGAATGAACAAGGATCGATTTCAATTAAAAACAAAAAGTTTGGAAAATTTTTGAAACATGAGTCACATGGTCGTGTGCAAGAGCTCAACCCGTGTGTGACGAACCACACAGTCATGTTGCTAAATCATGTACAAGAGCCATGCCGATGTGAGATAGGCCACATGGTCGTGTGAGTGGGTCATATGGCCATATAGATAGGTCACACGGTCGTGTGAGAAAACTGTGTAACTTTTTGAACTGTGTGCACCAAAATCGATTTAAAATTTAATAAACCATACGGCCATGAAGCGAACCTATGTATGGCACATGGTTGTGTCTCAAGCCGTGTGTATTTGGAAATGCCTTTCAACACAAACAATTTAACCATGAAACACTTATATCACAAGCTACCATTTAAGCCATATCTCAACCTATTCAAAAACATTCAATTCAGGTTAACCATCATTTAAAACAACCATTCTAACTACATAACCAATATGCCATAGTTGGCACCTCAATCAACAATTCAAAACTAAACAAATGATCATATTTATTCATGCCAATATACCTTAAATGGTACCCCAATTAATCAAGCCAAACATGTATGCATTCAATCATACAACCATCACATGTTTAATTATCAAACTTACCAAAACATTTCTTAAACATAACACAAGCATATCATCCATCAACTAAAACCAAGCACAATGTCTAGCATGATCTTTTTTCTCAACTATGAATACATAAAGCATATAATCCAAGCAATCCATCAATTCATCCAAAAAATGACCATTACCACCACACTTATACCTAATTACATATTCATAAAAATCTGACAAGATTCAAATGATCATAAAACATTAAAAATATCATTATTTCATCCATCAAAATATTGTTATCTCTAGTATCCTCTATTCATTTTCATTTATAATCAATGTCCCAAATCCATATCGCTATTTCATCCATCATGCTTCAGAACATATACACAATATTATATATCACATCTCAAAATAGATTTAATTTCCTATTATATCATTATACGATATTTCAAAAACTATTCACTTTAGTCTTCATTGCAAATAATAAATCTGAATCGAATCAATGCAGCTCTTTTTACCATTTTTAGCTTATTTTATGATCTTACCATGAAATACAATTCATAAATATAACAATTGAAGTAGCTCGGGTTATAGAAACACAAACCGTAAACTCTGAGCTAATCATCAACGGTTTTGACTTTTCCTTTCTTTTTCGAGAAATCTGGGTCGACTTTAGCTATGGATTAACATAAATATATAAATTTATCAATACACAACCATTTTCGCATTCAATTGATATTTTATACAACTTTTACATTTTATTCAATTTAGTCCCTAAAATCGAGACTAACATAACTTTCAAATTTAACATTAAATTTTTATGCCAATTCCAATCTAGGCCTAATATGACTTCCTATTTCTCAATTCTAACCCAAATTTCAAAATTAATTCACTTAAGTCCTTATTGTACACAAGCATCAATATACATTACAATTTAGTCACTTTTCAAATCTAAACTTAAGATCTATCAAATTAATCCCTAGAACTTCAACTATCCATGTAACATCCCAAATTAGGGTCTAGTCAAAATAGTGGTTTTGAGACCACAAATCTAAGATAGAAATAATTATTTTATGATTATTTGATGATCCATGACATGATTTCATGTTTGTGTGAAATTTTCATGAAGAAATTTTATGCCTAAAGTGTCCAATTTGACTTTAAGGACTAAATTGAATAAGATACAAAACTTGTGTTCTAGAAGCTTTAAGCATGAAATTGTATTGGATTATTAATTAGAGGTCCTTAAATAGCAATTCGATCAAGTTCTAAAATTTTGGACAAAAATGGGCATGAATAGAAAAAATTGGAAAGAAATGCCTTAAGGACATTTTTGTCTTTTGGTAAATAAAGGAATAAAAAGGGAAAAAGAAAACAAAATTTGTTCTTCTTCTCCAAGTGCTAGCCAAAATTTTTGGGAGTCTCCATAACTAGGTTTTTCAACATTTCAAGATTGATTATAAGTTCTCTCAAGCCTGTTTTTAATGTTCTTTACATTTTTGAAGTTGTCATCAACCGATCTAGCTATTTCTACCATTATTTTGAGCTAGGGTTCATGTATGAAAATTGACCCATGTGTGACATGGTTGTATTTTGATGTTTAATGGAGGAATATGAATGTTTGATGTGTGATAAACATCTTTTGCTAAGTGATTTTTAGTGAAAACACCTAAAAAGGACTTACTTGTAAAAGGTGTAAAAATGAGTAGTAGAAGTGTGAAATAAAGGAAAATGTGGGCTGATATGAACATGGTGTAGGTTCGGTTACGCTTGGGTAACGAAGAAAATGCATGCATTTGATTTTACGAACCTAGGGACCAATTTGTAAATAAGTGAAAAGTCATGGGTAAAATGGTAATTTTACCAAAGCATGTGTTACGGGTCGATTTAACCAATGTATGTATTGAACAAGTTAAATTTGGCATTATAGATCAAGAAAAATGTGATTCGGGTCTTTATCGGGGGAAAAACAAAGTTTATGAGGTTAGGCTCGTTTCTATCTTTTTGTACTGAGGTAAGTTCATTTGCAAATAATGCAACATATACCAATTTTTAAATGTTTGATATTGCATTTATGGTAAGTATATATAATTAATGTGATGTTGTACCATGTGTTTAACTGCTTATATTTTTATTATGAATGATGCCTTAATTATTCCATGAGTATGTGATTGGTGCTATGAGTATTGAAATTGACACTATGAGAAAGCTCAACGAAAATGTAGTATCGAGGAAATCCCGTTTGAACCTTAAGAATAATTTAGGATACAAGTGACATGTCACTAGGAACTATGTGATCTAAACTCATTGAGCTGTGGTTTAAGTTCATGATATATGTGACATCCAAACTCATTGAGTTGTGGTCTGAGTTTGTGATATATATGACACATGTTTTGGTGCCCGGGTACTGGTCTCGTATATTCTACTAATTGTGACAGCCCTAATTTGACCCTAGTCGGGAAGTGATTTCGGGACCACAAAACCGAGTCATAAAAATAATTAGATGTTATATTCGATGCTTATTATATGTGAAAGTTCATGTGTGAAAATTTCATGCTTTGATCTTGTCAATTGTATGTGAAATTATTAAATAGGACTTATGTGAAAATTTTTGAAAATGCTATAGGCTAAATTGTAGTGGCCAAATAACTTATAGTATGAAATAGGTGGATTTGCATGTCAAAATTCCCATCTTAAGGTGTAGTGGCCGGCCATCATGATGAGAATAAATGGATCATGCATTTTAAATTAGCACTATGAGATTTAATGGCTTTATTATCATAAAATAAAGGGAAATAAAATAACAAAATGATGAAAAGGACAAAGCTTGTCCATCCTTGTTCATCATAGCCAAACTTAAGAAAACAAATAGGGGAAGGGAGCTCTTGAATGTTCGGTCACTTGGGGAAGATAAATTCAAGGTAAGTTCTTGGTAATTTGGTTAAAAATTCATGTTTTTCAGTTCCTCTCTTGGTTCTACTTTAAACCCATGAATTAATTTGTTAAGTGTTGGTTAGTTGTGCATTCAATCATGATAGAAAATTGCAAAAATTTGTGTTTGATGATAGAAATTGATGAATGAAAGTTTGATAGACTATAATGTTAAAATTTTGATTCTTTGGGGATGATTTGAATTTTCGGTCATGGTAATCAATGAAGGGGATAGATGATTGTCTTCAAGTTTTAATGAATAATTACAAATGAGTGATGTTTGAGATAGTTTAATGTTCATGTAAGTAGTTTAGATGATTTGAAAACAATAGGGTAGATGTTTGAATGTCTAAAGGTTCGGTATTGTACATGAATTCTAATGGTATGATTTTGTAAATGCCGAATGAGCTATAGGAGTTCGAAAATGGCTTAATTTTGATGTTTAAATTCGGTTATATCCGATCATGGTTGGAGTTATTTTGATATGCATAGTATAAAGTATGTATGATTTGTGTTTTAGTTGCATAACTATATTTGGTTAATGATATAAATAAATTATAAATAGCTTTAAGGAAGCTTGATATATGGACAATGGATATATTTGGATTGAGATTATGCTTAAGTGAAATTATAGATATGTAATGAAATTGATTTGTGATATACATGTTTAAATAATATGAATGCAAAGATTTGTGAAATAGTAAATTGTAGTAAATCTGCTTGGGACAGCAGCTGTAATGTGATTTTGGAAAATCACCATAAATTGTGAGAGTGGAGTTAGAAGCTGAATAAACTATGTAATTAAAGCTTAATGAGTCTAGTTTCAAATGAAATCAACAAGAACATATTTTGACTTCTGTACAATTAGAAATTTGATTCGTAGTAAAGAGTGGTCAGATTAGTCAAACAGTGAAACAGGGGAAACTTTAAGAAAAATCTGGAATTGATTGGCCAAACTAAAAATTCTTAAAATTTTATGGATAAAAGATATATGAGTCTATTTTCAGAGAAATTTTACATTAATTGATTTGGAGTTTCGTAGCTCCAGTTATAAATAATTTAATGACTGTTTCTCAGGAAGACAGCTTATTGTGAATTTATGATTTTGTGGTAAACATTGATAAAAAATTTGTTAATGAGTTGCTTAATGTTTTATTATAAACTTAATATGATCTATATGTGTGAAAGTCGAATATATATATTATATCCCTGAAGTAATGCTTGAATAGTCGAATAATGACTAGTTTAAAATTTTTGAATTTAAGCTCAAGAGCAAAGAGGATCAAATTTGGATAGGGGAAAAGAGAAAGTAATTGAGTAGCCTTTCCGCAACCGTTCAAGTATATCTGAGGTAAGTTTTGAGTAGTCACCTTTAGTATATAATTGATGATGCTTTGATATGTATATATATTAGATGAATTGTGACCTTTTGGTTCTACTTGAATTAAGTAGTGTGATAAATAATTTATGTATATGACTTATAGTCGAATGGTCACTATGGGTTAAGCTTGAATGATGAAATGGATATGTAATATTTATGTATGACTTTTGAACCGAAATATAAATGATGGTGTTCATATGGAGCTTATATCCGAATGTAGCAAATGACTACTAATGTGATATGTTGAATGAGATGTGTTAATATATGATTAAATATGCATGATATTTGATGTGTATCCGGGCTTAAAGACCCGCAGGCTATATGCTGAATTATATCCGGGTTAAATCCTGTAGGCTTCGTGCTAGTAATATATCCGGGTTAAATCCCGCAGGCTTCGTGCTGGTATTATATCTGGGTTAAATCCCGCAGTATTATTGCTGGTATTATATCCGAGCTTAAAGTCCCACAGGTTTTGTGCTGGTGACTGGATTCGGGTTTTAAACCTAGCAGGATTAACGCCGGTGATTCGAGTAAGATTATGAATTTGAAAGTTCTAGGTAAACTACTATTGATTATGTATGATACATTATGATAGTCAGGTACGTATTATGTACTCGTATGTGAATTGATTTTTTAAAGTGAATTATTATTATCAAAGAACGATATATGTGTGTGAATGATTACTATATCTACGAATAAGAGCATGACCTATTCGGTCGATGTCTGTCATTATATGAAAGTATGTGACTTAAATTAATTGTATGAGCTATAAAGTAAAGTAAAGTATGTGCTGAAATTTCTTTGTGTATTCATATATTTATATACATATATATTCGGCCAATAGGCTTTTTAATTGGTGTACCTGTGTATATTCGGCCAAGTGATTTGTAATTAGAATATTAGTTTTGTGGTACTAAATGATCGATTTAAATGACAAGTTTAAATTGTTTGTATCGCTTAAAACTTACTTAGCTTTGAAATCTTACTTTGTTCTTTATTTCTCTGTTTTATAGATTGTTGATTTTGGCCACCGACTCGGGGATCGTCAGCAGTTCATAACACTATCGATCATTTTGGTACTATTATATTTTGGAGTTGATGTGGCATGTATAGGTTAGACTGTTGAGAACGATATTTTGTAAATGTAAATATTTAGCCATACGAATATGGCATATGATCTTGAATGTTTGTTCAGCTTGATTTTGGATTGTGTTTAATGACTATATGAATGTGATAATTAAATGTTTAGTTCGGTAATACCTCTTAACCTTAATCCGGCGATTGGATATGGGTTAGGGGTGTTACACTAATGGTAAGGTAGTCTAGCATGTGTTGTGGATACTTGATAGCCTGTATGAGCAGTCTCGTGAGTAGCTCGTAAGTGAGCAACATGTGATCTGACATATGAAGTAGCATTGGCTACATATAAGGCACTTAGGTACAAGCTTCCGATGTATCCAATAATATTCTGAGTGTTCAACAGGTAGTTCTAAAAGAAGTTCAATGAGTAATCTTGATGAATATGTCAAAGACGAGAAAGTTGTCATGTGCAAGTGGCACAGGTATGTACATTGAACTCATGAGAATGACATGAGATATGATGAACTTGTGGTCAGAACATGTGTATATGTATACTAAGAATAAGTTTATGAGATTTGATAAAATGCAAGGTTATGTTCATTATGTTAAATATATGATTAATGCTTGTTTAAGTTGCATTTTTATTTGCATGTGAACTTACTAAGCTTTAATGCTTAACCCCTTGCCTTTTTTCTTCCTTATAGAGTTGCCAAGCTAGCTTGGGGATCGGAGAACGTTGGAGACTCAATCACACTGTCAATTGTACATTTGGTTATAGCTAGTTTTATCATTTTGAGTATGGCATGTCTAGGGACTTGGTCTTTTTGGTATGTGTCATATTGATTAGTCAAAAGTGTTGGCTCATGATGTTATTATGATTATTTTGTATATGGCCATGAGAGGTGGCTCATATAGATTATTTGGGTTGTAACCTTAATCATTGATGCATGCATGCAAATGTGCTTGTGCTTTAATGTGGTTATACTTGCTTACGATTAATGAGTGTGATGGATGGCTTATATGTGAGTGTATGAAATATGATTAATGTGTATACAATATATATGGTGTAAATGTGTAACTTGAAAGTAGGTTAGTAAGGATGATAAATAAATATGAAATTGGTGTGGAATACCATATGAAAGCATAATAGTTTGGATAGGTGATATGTTGACATTGTTAAGTCATAATTTATCCATGAATGTGAATGTTTGAGTAATTAAATGTGCCATGTTGCATGCCATGATATAAGTGTAAGTATGTCAGTGTTTAAAGGTGGCAAATGGCTTGGAAAATAGCCTAGAAATTGTCCACATGGTTCGACACACGGGCATGTATCTTGGCCGATTGTGACATACGGTCTACCCCATTAGCGTGTGATCTGGCTGTGTGTCCCCTACACCCTAATTATGCAAAATAGAATGCCCAGTAGTAAACGCACGGGCAGAGACAGGCCATGTATCTCAGCCATGTGAAGGACACGGCCTTAGGACATAGGCGTGTGCTCAGGTCGTGTGAAGTTTGCACCTAATTTTTGAAATTTAATTCGCCACACGGCCTAAGCACACGGGCGTGTGACTTGGCATTGTGTATAGCATCCTGAATTAGGCTCTAGTCAGAACAGTGGTTTCAAGACCACAAATCTGAGATAGAAATAATTATTTTGTGATTATTTGATGATCCATGACATGATTGCATGTTTGTGTGAAATTTTCATGAAGAAATTCTATGCCTAAAATGTCCAATTTGACTGTAGGGACTAAATTGAATAAGTTGAAAAATATGTGTTCTAGAAGCTTCAAGCATGAAATTGCATTGGATTATTAATTAGAGGTCATTAAATATCAATTAGACCAAGTTCTAAAATTTTGGACAAAAATGGGCATGAATAGGAAAATTTTGAAAGAAAGGCAAAAAGGGCATTTTTGTCATTTGGTAAATAAAAGAATAAAAAGGGAAAATGAAGAAGTGAAAATCTTGTCCATCTTCTTCAAGCCATAGCCGAATTTTACAAGGGTTCCATAGCTAGGGTTTTCAATTTTTCAAACTTGATTGTAAGTGCTCCCTAGCCCCACTTTTTGATGTTCTTTGCATTTTTGAAGTTCTTGAAGCATGATCTATCCATTTCTGGCGATATTTTGAAGTAGGGTTCATGTATGAAAATTGACACATGTGTGACATGGTTGAATTTTGATGTTTAATGGAGGAATATGAATGTTTAATGTGTGATAAACATCTTTTGTTAAGTGATTTTTAGTGAAAACATCTAAAAAGGACTTGTTTGAAAAAGGTGTAAAAATGAGTAGTAGACATGTGAAATAAAGGAAAATATGGGCTGATATGAGATAGAATATGAATCAGCTAGGCTTGGGTAACCAAGAAATTTCATGCATTTCATTTTACGAGGCTAGCGACTAAAGTGTAAATAAGTGAAAAGTTAGGGGTAAAATGATAATTTTATCAAAGTATGTGCTATGGGTCGATTTGACCAATGTATGTATTGAACAAGTAAAATTTGGCATTATAGATTAAGAAAAACGTAATTCGAGTCTTGATCAGGGGAAAAACAAAGTTTACGAGGATTAGGCTTGTTTCTATCATTTTGTACCGAGGTAAGTTCATTTGCAAATAATGTAACATGTTCCATACTTTAAATGCTTTAATGTTGCATGTATGATAAGAATTTACATATTTGATATGTTGTAGTATGATGTGTTTGTTGTTTAAATCTCTTCATGAATACGTGATTGGTGCTATGAGTATTGAAATCGATGTTACGAGCAAGTCTGGCAGTGATGCGATAAGTATGGAAATCCCGTTTGAACCTAAGGAATAGTTTAGGATACAAGTGAAATGTCACTAGGAAATATGTGATCTGAACTCATTGAGTTGTGGTCTGAGTTCATGATATATGTGACATCTGAACTCATTGAGTTGTGGTCTGAGCTCGTGATATATATGACACATGTTTTGGTGTTTAGGTATTGGATCATATATTCTATTGATCGCGAGGTAGTCTGGCATGTGTTACGGATACCGAACAGCCTGTATGAATAGTCCCATGAGTAGCTCATAAGTGAGCAACATGTGATCAGATATATAAAGTAGCGTTGGCTACATATAAGGCATTTAGGTGCAAGCTTTCAATGTATCCGATAGTATTCCGAGTGTTCACCGGGTAGTTCTAAAGGAACTTCAATGAGTAATCTTGAAGAAAATGACAAAGATGAGAAAGTAAGTTATCATGTGCAAGTGGCACAGGTATGTGCATTGAACTCATGAGAATGACATGAGATATGATGAACTTGTGGCAGGAATATGTGTATATGTATATGGAAGAATAAGTTTATGAGATTTGATAAAATGCAAGGTTATGTTTATTATGTTAAATATATGATTAGTGCTTATTTAAGTTGCATTTTTATTTGCATGTGAACTTACTAAGCTTTAAATCTTACCCCCTTCCTTTCTTTTTCTTTTAGTGTCGCCAAGTAGCTCGAGGATTGGAAGACATCGGAGACACGATCACACTATCAATTGGACATTTGCGTATAGCTAGTCTTATCATTTTGAGTATGGCATGTATAGGGACATGGTCTTTTTTTTGCGTGTCAGATTGATTAGCCAAATGGGTTGGCTCATGAAAGCATTATGATTATTTTGTATATGGCTATGAGAGGTGGCTCATATTGATTATTTGGGTTGTAACTCTAATTATTGATGCATGCATGCAAATATGGTTATAGTTGCTTATGGTTAATGAGTGTGATGGATGGCTTGTGTGAGGAGTGTATGAAAAATGATTAATGCGTATACAATATATGTGGTGTAAATGTATAACTTGAAAATAGGTTAGCAAAGATGATAGACAAATATGATATTGGTGAGGAATGTCATATGAAAGCATAATAGTTTGGATTGGTGATATGTTGACATTGTTAAGTCATAATTTATCCATCAATGTGAATGTTTGAGTAATCAAATGTTCCATGTTGCATACCATGATATGAGTGTAAGTATGTGAGTGTTTAAGGGTGGCAAATGGCTTGGAAAATAACCTAAAAATTGTCCACAAGGTTATACACACGGGCATGTGTCTTGGCCATGTGTGACACATGGTCTACCCCATGGGCGTATGATACGGCTGTGTGTCCCCTGTACCTTAATCATGCAAAGCAAAATTCCCAGTAGTAAACGCACAGGCAGAGACACAGTCATGTGTCTCAGTCGTGTGAAGGACATGGCCTTAGGACATGGGCATGTGCCCAAGCAATGTGAAGTATGCACTTAATTTTTTCTGAATTTAATTTGCCAGATGGCCTAAGCACACTAGCGTGTGACTTGGCTGTGTGTCCTTATTTTGTTGATGACGTCATTGTCAGAGAGTTATACGGGCTAGTGACACAGGCGTGTCTCGAGCCACACGGCCTACCCACATGGGTGTGTGACTCTCCCAAAGCAAGAAAATTTTTTGAGTGACGAAGAGTTTCTAAAAGTTTTCGGTTTAGTCCCAAACTGCTTCCAATCATGTTTTGGGTCTTACAGACCCTTATAAGGGACAATTCGTTGGTGATTGAAAAGTTTGGATAAAATTTTATGGCCTGGTTTTGTATGAATGTTCATGTTTAAGTCCAGTATGCCTAAAATCCTGTTTTGGCATCAGATACAGATAAGGGGTGTTACAGTGTGACCTTATTTTGTTGATGATGTCATAGTCAGAGAGTTACACGGGCTGAGGACACGGGCGTGTGTGACCACACGGCCTACTCACACGGGCGTGTGACTCTCCAAATGCAAGGAAATTTCCTAGTGTTAAAAAGGTTTTGAAAGTTCTCGGTTTAGTTCTGAACTGCTTCCGATGTATGTTTTGGGTCTTGTAGACCCTTATAAGGGACAATTGGCATGTGATTGAAAAGTTTTAAATTTGGACAAAATCCTTATAGTACTGCTTTGTATGTTTGTTTACGTTTAAGTCTGGTAACGCCTCAAACCCTGTCCTGGAGTCGGATACGGGTAAGGGGTGTTAATTTAGTGGTATTAGAGCTACAGTTTAGTCGGTTCTCAGACTAACGTAGCATGTGTACGAGTCTAGCTATACTTTCCATACATATATTATGATAGTGTGACGACTCCTGACGATTTGAAAAATGTGTTTTCATATAGTAAATGGATCCCGATAGAGCAGTGGCAGATGATGTTGAAAGTAACGCGCTTGCTTCCACTAAAGGAGCAGTGCCGTCTGATAGTAGACCCATGACTGTTAGTAGAGGAGAAGAAGGCAGAGAAGAGATGGATGCTTGGTACACGAAGTTCTTTCGAAAAAACACGAACGTACAACCTCCTCCACCCCCTCCAAATCCCCAACCTGTACCTCAAGTTCCTCGAGGTATAGATTTTATAAGATTTCATAGAACCCCATTTGATAGAATTCGAAAGCAAAGAGCCGAGGAATTTATGGCCAATGCTGATGATGATCCCGGAAGGGTAGAATTTTGGCTCGAGAACTCCATTGGGGTATTCGATGAACTATCCTACACACCTGATGAATGTTTGAAGTGTGCTATTTCATTGTTGAGAGATGCGACATAACATTGGTGGAAGACGCTAGTTTCGGTAGTACCGAGAGAAAGGGTCACATGAGAATTCTTTCAAAAAGAGTTCCGAAAGAAATACATCAATGAGCGATTCATTGATCAATAGCGTAAGGAATTTCTCAATTTGAAGCAAGGCCACATGTCAGTTACTGAGTAAGAAAGAGAGTTTGTTTGACTCAGTAAATATGCTCGAGAGTGTGTATCCTCCAAGGCTAAAACGTGTAAAAGGTTTGAGGATGGACTTAATGAGGACATTAGAGTGTCAGTGGGTATTCTTGAGCTATTTGTTGTGCTCGTTGATTAGGCCTATAAAGCCGAGGAGCTGACCATGGAAAGAAGAAGAGCCGAGGCTGAGGTTAGAGATATAAGGAAGAGGCGGATGAGCAAGTCACTTACATCCTAGGCTAAGAAATCTAGAGATATGTATTCTTGTTCTCATGTTTTGGCTAGGCATTCGTACTGAAATCATAAGAATCAAAATTTGGGTTTTAGATCCCATGCTACATCTGTGGCTAGTGTGGGTAATGATGAGCTCCCAGACCCAAGTGCCAACAAAGTGGTAGAGGTCATTTTGGTAAGTGTAGGGTGAGCAATGGATCTTAATTCCGATGTGGTTCTCAAGACCACTACATCAAGGACTGTTCTAAGATGGTCGAGAAAGAAAAATTTTAGAGTACAAGGCTGGGTAGTACGGCTACAAAGGGGAGACCTTCGAGGAACGCCAGTAATGGGGCTAGTACTAAAAATGTAACAAGGCATATGGTAGTGAGATCCGTAGCTAGAGCTCCGGCTAGGGCTTATGCCATACGTGCGCAAGAGGACGCATCTTCTCCTGACGTGATTACAGGTACTTTTTCTCTCTATGACACTTCTGTTATTTCCTTGATTGACCCTGGTTCTACTCATTCATATGTGTGCATGAAATTGGTATCTAGCATGAATATGCCTGTTGAATCTACGGAATTTATGATTAAAGTGTCAAACCCGTTAGGCAAGCATGTTTGAGTTGATAAGGTATGTAAGAAATGTAACACCCCTTACCCGTATCCAAGGCCGGAACAGAGTACGAGGCATTACCAGACTTAACAATACACATAGACAAAAACCGGGCCATAAAATTTCATTTAATTCAAAACTTTTCGAACACATGCAAAACAAACAAAGCTAATTATATCATCACATCAAAACATAGGACATGGCATGATTAATTAAACTTATAAACCATAATGGATAAGGACCACATCTCATGATTTTATACGATAACTCAATGCAGACTGATGCGTATGGTCAAAATCATAATAAAAATACATATCACAAACCAACTTCCTATACATGCCACTCACTTGATATTTCTAATATTTGAATTAATTTTCCCAAAAATGATAGTTTGATAGTGTGATTTTGCCTCCGACAATCTCCAACCTCGAGCCGACCTGCCAATACTAAAGAAATGGAGAGGATGGGTAAGCTTTACGCTTAGTAAGTTCATATGAAAATAATGAGCAATTACTACCATGCTTTTCAAGATAAAACACTATAATTGTACAATTACACATATTCAGGTCAAGATGTGTTATCAAGTTACAGTTACTAAATCATTCATATCTAAAGCTACAAAACTCCAAATTTAGTTTTGTTAATTTTCTTTGAAACTAGATTCATATATATTTCTCCCATAAAATTTCCAGAATTTTTTGTTTATCCAATTAGTACAGTTTATTAGTTAAAGTCTCCCCTGTTTTAGAGTACGACTACTCTGACCTCTGTACACTACGAACCAAATTTCTCCCTGTACAGAATTCCAACGACCATGTCGTTTGTTTCCATTAAAAATAGACGCAATAAGGAATCCATCCATGTAAGATATGACTCTTAATAATTTTTCTAAAATTTATGGTGAATTTCTAAAGTCAGAACAGGGAATCTCGAATTCATTCAAACCCTGTTTCACAAGAATTCAAATATCACACAATATAGAATTCTTTTGCTTCCCATGTTTCTTTCATGTGAAAATAGACTCATTAAGATTTATTTTCATATATGATTTGCATTTTTATTCAACTTCCACAATTTTTAGTGAATTTTCAAAGTCATGCAACTGCTGTTGTCCAACACTGTTTTACCACTAAAATTCATTCTTATATAATTCCACTTAATCCATTTTGTCTTATCGAAATTCACCCAATTATCGAGCACATTGCTCATAATTTTTCATAAACATATACCTACACTTATTCATCATATAATCATGTTCAATTGTATTTTTACTTAATCGATTTTCCCGTTGAACTCTTCGGAATAATAACTGATATTCAATTGCCTGCACATATTTTCACACTTGTAGCCAAAGCTATCTGGTACGGATAGTAGCCTGCACATAGTACTACACTTGCAACCAATTATCCGGTACACTAGTAGCCTGCACTTAGTACTACACATGTGACCAATTATCCGGTACACGTAGTAGCCTGCACTTAGTACTACACACGTGACCTAACCATCTGATACACGTAGTAGCCTGCACACTACACACGTGACCTAACCATCTGATACACGTAGTAGCCTGCACTTAGTACTACACACGTGATCACAGTTTTTGGGTACGCATAGTAGTCTGCACTTAGTACTACACATGCGACCTCACAATAGATCATTCGTATCGTTTTTATTCCGAAGGTTCAATCGGGAAATTCCTCACTTTTCAACATTTTACTAAATTGTCCGTAATCAATTTAAATTCATAATTTACATAAAATAACCATTTGATAGGCAGCCACATTTCATATGATATCAAAATATAATAACATAAAAAGAATCGATAGATTATTTATGTACGAATTTACTCGAAGTGTTGATCTCACTATCCATAGTACCAGTTGTCCATTCATAGTATAATAAGACACAACTCAAATATCAAATCAGCTTTTAAGAATTTACATAACATATATCACATATTTCATATATCACTTGTCATGTATCTTCATTTTCTTGCATTTCATGTAACATTCTTTCATGTCATATTTCCACATCATAAACACCATTCCATCAACTTTTTCAATATATTAAATCATAAAATATATGCAATAATAGTAAGAAATATAATTCAAACATAACATTGCATTATTATTATCATGCGAACTTACCTCGATCCAGAAACAGCAATTTACCATTTTAGTCCATAACCTTGTATTTTCTCGATTTAAGCTTGAATCTCGATTTCCTTCATCTATAATATCACATTTAGCCTAATAATTAGTCACACTATTCATACAGGTCCAAAAATCATATTTTTAAAAATTTTCATTTTGACCCTTAAACTTTTGCATATTTGCACTTTTTCCCCAAGGTTCGGAAATTAAACTTCATCCTATTTTCTTATGTTTTATGACATGCTAATCATTTTTCCCTTCTATGGCAACATCAAATTCTCACTCTAACATGTACTTATAACTATTAGGTATTTTTACCGATTAAGCCCTTTTACTCGTTTTCACTTAAAACCGAGTAGCACAAGTTGTCTAACATAATTTAAAACCTCATATTCTATCATAAAACACCAAAATACACAAATTTCACCTATGGGTATTTTTCCTAATATGAACCCTAGGTTGAATTATTGCTAGCATAAGTTAAATCAAGTTATTGGGACTCCAAAAACGTAAAAATCATTAAAAACGAGGCTAGAACTGACTTACAATCGAGCTTGGAATCTTGAAAACCCTAGCCATGGAGTCTCCCTTGGTATACACATCCATGGTGAAGAAGATGAGCAAAATTGGCTTTTAATTTTGTATTTTAATTCATTTTACCCCTAAATGACCAAAATGCCCTTACTACTAAACTTTCCAAAAATTCCATTCATGTCCAATATTTGTCCATAAACTTTGAAATTGGTCAAATTGCTATTTAAGACCTCCTAATTAATATTTCAAAGCAATTTCATACTAGAAACTTCTAGAATGCAAGTTTTGCAACTTATTCAATTTAGTCCCTAACTTCAAATTAAGCACTTTATGCATAAAATTTCTTCACCAAATTTTCAAAAAATCATGAAATCATATCATAGACCTCAAAATAATCATAAATTAATTATTTCTATCTCAGATTTGTGGTCACGAAACCACTATTCTGATTAGGCCCTAATTCGGGATATTACAAGAAATGTCCTTTGATGATTAAAGATCATTATTTTCCGACTAACTTGATGTTATTGTCATTCAATGAATTTGGTGTTATATTGGGCATGGATTGGTTGACACTTCATGATGCTATCGTAAATTATAGACAAAAAGTTATTGAATTGAAATGTGAAAATAGTAAAATTCTCCAGGTTGAATCAGATGAGTAAGATAATTGCCAATTGTGATTTCTTCGATGTCTGGTTAGTAATGTATTAAAACAAGGATGTGAAGCTTATTTGGCTTATGTTTTGAATACAAAAGAGTTTGAGTTCAAGATTGAATCAGTGCCTTTGTATGTGAGTATCTGGATGTGTTCTCGGAAGAGCTACCTAGATTACCTCCTATTAGGGAAGTTGAGTTTGGTATTGAATTAGTCCCTGGTACAGCACTTATCTCAATTGCTCCATATAGAATGGCCTCGACCGAACTAAAAGAACTAAAGTCACAGTTGCAAGAATTGACCGACAAGGTTTTTGTAATATCAAACTTTTCACCGTGGAGTGCTACGGTGTTATTCGTGATAAAGAAAGATGGACCTATGAGGTTATGTATAGATTATCGATAGCTCAATAAGGTAACGATTAAGAATAAGTATCATTTTTCAAGGATTGACGACTTGTTTTACCAATTGAAGGGAGCGACATGGTTTTCTAAAATAGACTTGAGGTCCGGTTACTACCAATTGAGAGCGAAAGACTTGGATGTGCCAAAAACTACTTTTCGGACGAGGTATGGTCACTATGAAATTCGAGTCATGCCTTTTGGTTTAACAAATGGTCTCGCCGTATTTATGGACTTGATAAACCGTATTTTTCGATCGTATTTGGATAAATTTGTTGTTGTTTTTATTGATGACATATTGATTTATTCTCGTGATGAATCCGGACATGCCGAACATTTGAAAACTCTTTTGCAGACCTTGAGAGACAAGCAGTTGTATGCTAAGTTTAGTAAAAGTGACTTTTGGCTTCAAGAAGTTGGATTTTTGGGCCATATTGTTTCGGGTGATGGTATTATAGTTGACCAGAGTAAGATCTCGGCTATTGTTGAATGGAAACTGCCGAGGAATGTAACTGAGCTTAGGAGCTTTTTAGGCTTGGCTGGTTTTTACAGATGGTTTGTTAAGGGATTCTCCATGATTGCTACTCCCATGAAGAAGTTGTTACAGAAAGATGTAAAGTTCAAATGGACAAAAAAGTACCAACAAAGTTTTGAGAAATTAAAGGCATTGTTGACTAAGGCTCCGGTTTTGGTACAACCTGATTCTGGTAAAGAATTTGTGATTGATAATGATGCTTCCTTAAATGGTTTGGGATGTGTACTGATGCAAGAGGGTAAATTCGTAGCTTATGCTTTGAGACAGTTGAAGCCTCACAAGAAGAACTATTTGACACATGACTTAGAGTTGGCTGTCATAGTGTTTGCTTTAAAGATTTGACGACATTACTTATTTGGTGAGAAATGCCATGTCTATACCAACCACAAAAGTCTTAAGTATTTGATGACTCAAAAGGATTTGAACTTCCGGCAAGGAAGATGGTTGGAACTGGTAAACGATTATGAGCTTGTGATTGATTACTATCCAGATAAGGCTAATGTGGTTGCCGACGTTTTGAGTAGGAAATCATTTTTTGCCTTGAGGGCTATGAATACACAACTAACTTGGTCCGATGATGGTTCGGTTCTAGTCAAACAGAGAGCTAGACTGACAGACTTGTGATACTCAGAAAGTTGATAAAGAGTTGCAAGCTAAGAGAATTCAGTGTGAGTCTAATAGTGACCCACATTTTCTGAGTGACTCTGATGGTTGTTTGAGATTTCGTGGTAGGATCTGTGTTTCGAAAGACATTGACTTGATTCAGAATATTTTACATGAAGCGTACAATGGTTGTTTGTTAGTTCACCCAGGCAGTACAAAAATGTATAATAACTTGAAGAAAATGTATTGGTGGAATGGTATGAAAAGAGATATCTTAGAGTTTGTATCGAAATGCCTAGTTTGTCAACAAGTAAAGACTGAACACCAAGTACCTTCAGGTTTACGTCAACCCTTCATGGTTCCCGAGTGGAAATGGGACCGGATTACTATGGACTTTGTGATAGGGTTGCCTTTAACTCTGAGAAAGAAAGATGCCATATGGGATATTGTCGATAGATTAACTAAATCGGCTCACTTTATTCCGGTACGTACCGATTATTCACTTGATAAGTTAGTCGAATTGTACATTAGTGAAATTGTTAGACTTCATAGAATATCTATATCGATTGTATCGGATAGAGATCTGAGGTTCACATTACTGTTTTGGAAAAAGTTATAAGAAACTTTGGGTACGAAACTAAATTTTAGCACTGCTTTCCATCCACAGGCTGATGCTCAGTCTGAGCAAATAATTCAAATCTTGGAAGACATGCTTCGTTGTTGTGTATTGGAATTCCAAGGTAATTGGAAAAAGTATTTACTGTTGGTGCAGTTTGCCTACAACAACAGTTATCAATCAAGTTTTAAAAGGCACTTTATGAACCACTATAGGGACGTAAGTGTCGAACAGTTATCATTTTGATTATGGCATGTATAGGGACTTGGTCTTTTTGGTATGTGTCATATTGATTAGCCAAAAGTGTTGGCTCATGATATTATTATGATTATTTTGTATATGGCCATGAGAGGTGGCTCATATAGATTATTTGGGTTGTAACCCTAATTATTGATGCATGCATGCAAATGTGCTTATCCTTTAATGTGATTATAGTTACTTAAAGTTAATGAGTGTGATGGATGGCTTGTATATGAGTGTGTGAAATATGATTAATGTGTATACAATATATATGGTGTAAATGTGTAACTTGAAAGTAGGTTAGCAAGGATGATAAATAAATATGAAATTGGTGTGGAATACCATATGAAAGCATAATAGTTTGGATAGGTGATATGTTGACATTGTTAAGTTATAATTTATCCATGAATGTGAATGTTTGAGTAATTAAATATGCCATGTTGCATGCCATAATATAAGTGTAAGCATGTGAGTGTTTATGGTTGGAAAATGGCTTGGAAAATAGCCTAGAAATTATCCACACGGTTAGACACATGGACATGTGTCTTGGCCGTATGTGACACACGGTTTGTCTCATGGGCGTGCGATCCAGCCGTGCGTCCCCTGCACCCTAATTATGCAAAACAGAATGCCCAGTAGAAAATGAACGGGCAGAGACACAGCCATGTGTCTCAACTGTGTGAAGGACATGGCCTTAGGACATAGGCGTGTGCTCAAGCCGTGCGAAGCCTGCACTTAATTTTTGAAATTTAATTCGCCACACAGCCTAAGCACACGGTCGTGTGACTTGGCATGTGTGTAACATCTTGAATTAGGGTCTAGTTAGAACAGTGGTTTTGAGACCACAAATCTAGTATAGAAATAATTATTTTATGATTATTTGATGATCCATGACATGATTGCATGTTTTCGTGAAATTTTCATGAAGAAATTCTATGCCTAAAGTGTCTGATTTGACTTTAGGGACTAAATTGAATAAGTTGCAAAATATGTGTTCTAGAAGCTTCAAACTTGAAATTGCATTGGATTATTAATTAGAGGTCCTTAAATAGCAATTAGACCAAGTTCTAAAATTTTGGACAAAAATGGACATGAATAGGAAAATTTTGAAAGAAAGGAAAAAAGGGCATGTTTGTCATTTGGTAAATAAAAGAATAAAAATGGAAAATGAAGTGAATCTTGTCCATATTCTTCAAGCAATAGCCGAATTTTACAAGGGTTCCGTAGGTAGGGTTTTCAACTTTTCAAGCTTCATTGTAAGTGCTCCCTAGCCCTATTTTTTATGTTCTTTGCATTTTTGAAGTCCTTGAAGCATAATCTATCCATTTCTAGCCATATTTTGAAGTAGGGTTCATATATGAAAATTAACCCATGTGTGACATGGTTGTATTTTGATGTTTAATGGCGGATTATAAATGTTTAATGTGTGATAAACTTCTTTTGCTAAGTGATTCTTAGTGAAAACACCTAGAAATGACTTGTTTAAAAAAGGTGTAAAAATGAGTAGTAGAATTGTGAAATAAAGGAAAATATCGGTTGATACGAGATAGAATATGAATCGGCTAGGCTTGGGTAACCAAGAAATTTCATGCATTTCATTTTACAAACATAGGGACTAAAGTGTAAATAAGTGAAAAGTTAGGGGTAAAATGGTAATTTTTTCAAAGTATGTGCTATTGGTCGATTTGACCAATGTATGTATTGAACAAGTTAAATTTGGCATTATAGATCAAGAAAAATGTGATTTGGGTCTTGATCAGGGAAAAACAAAGTTAACGAGGACTAGGCTCGTTTCTATTATTTTGTACCGAGGTAAGTTCATTTGCAAACAATGCAACATGTTCCATACTTTAAATTCTTTAATATTGCATGTATGATTAGTATTTACATATTTGATATGTTGTTGTATCATGTGTTTATTGTTTAAATCTCATCATGAATATGTGATTGGTGCTATGAGTATTGAAATCGACATTACAAGCAAGTCTGACAATGATGCAATAAGTATGGAAATCCCGTTTGAACCTTAGGAATAGTTTAGGATACAAGTGACATGTCACTAGGAAATATGTGATCTGGACTCATTGAGTTGTGGTCTGAATTCATGATATATACGACATCCGAACTCATTGAGTTGTGGTCTGAGTTCGTGATATAAATGACACATGTTTTGGTGTCCGGGTACTGGTCTCATATATTCTATTGATGGCAAGGTAGTCCGACATGTGTCCGATAGTTGATTTCATAATGGTTTCATTAAGGGTAAATTAGTAAAAATGTTAATTAACATAACATAAATAAAATAAAAGCCAAATTTTTGAGTTATCATCTTTGTTCTAGCTGAAAATTAGAGGAAGAAGAAAGCCATTTAGGGCTTGTGACATTCGACCAACACTAAGCTTAATTAAGGTACGGTTTTAGCTCGGTTTTTTATGATTTTTATGTTTTTGTGATCGTTGCTTCGTGTTCTAGCTAGCCTGTACGCTAATTTCTGAAATTCTTAGTAATCTTGAAAAATGTCATTGTTGAATGCTTGAGTTTTATGATGTTTAATGATGAATTATGCAAGCTTGGTGTTTGATATACATTTTTTTATAAAGTGATTTTTAATAATCATTTCAATTAGGGATTAAATTGAGAAAAGTGTAAATTGAGGGGTTAAATTGTAAAATAAATGACAAATATGGGCTGCTGGGGGCCTATAGAGAATTGGGCCAAGCATGGGTTTTGTCAAATTTTATGAATTTTGTGTATTTATTAAATAGGGACTAAATTGAATAAATGTGAAACTTTAGGGGCTAAAGTGAAAAAAGTGCCCAAATATGTGTTTATGGATGAAATTAAATGTGTTGATGAATAAAAGGGGTGTTACATTTTATTGGTATCAATGCTACGGTTTATTCGATTCTAGGACTAATGTAGCGTGTAAGAGTCTAGCTATACATGCCATATATATAAACTGGGATAGTGTGATGATCCTGACAGTTAAAATGTGTGTTTTTATATAGCAAATGAATCCCGATCGAGCTATAACTAATGATGTGGAAAGTAATGCGCCCGCTTTCACTCAAGGGGTAGCGCCAACTGATTCTAAGCCTATTTCAAGTAGCCAAGAGAGAGAGGCTAAGCAAGCCTTCTTCCAAATGATGAGTTAGTGGTTCTCAGAATTTGATCTCAGCTGCTCAACAATCTCCTCCCCCACCTGTTGCTCAACAAGTCCCGGTTGTGCCACAAGTGATAGATCCAATTCGATTGAGTAAGTCACCTATTGATAAGATTCGTAAACACGGAGCCAGGGAGTTTCAGGCTACAATTGATGATGATGCTAAGAGGGCTGAGTTTTGGCTCAAGAACACAATCAGAGTGTTTGATGAATTATCCTGTACTCCTGATGAATGGATTTAATACGTTGTATTATTCCTGAGAGATAATGCGTATCATTGGTGGAAAACCTTAATATCTGTGGTTCCTAGAGAATGGATTACTTGGGAGTTGTATCAATCTGAATTCCAAAAGAAATATATAAGTCAGCAATTCTATGATCAGAAGCATAAAGAGTTTCTAGAATTGAAACAAGGTCGAATGACTGTGACTGAGTACAAAAGAGAATTTGTGCGATTGAGCAAATATGCTCGGGAATATGTTTCTATCGAAGAGATCATGTGTAAATGATTCGTCGATGGATTGAATGAAGACATAAAACTTCTAGTCGAGATTTTAGAAATCAAAGAATTTGTTGTGTTAGTTGAAAGGGCTTGTAAAGCCAAGGATCTCAGCAAAGAAAAGAGAAAATTTTATTTTGAAGCAAGAGATTCAAGAAAGAGATCAACCAATAAGTCTTATCAATTTGCATTGGAGAAATTCAGAGACTTATTTAATCATTCTGCTGCAGTGGTAGGACATTCTAATATAGATCGAGTGAGACAATAGTCGAGTTTCAAAGCTCCAGCTACTTCGATTGCTATGTTGGCAGTGTAAGACCTAATCGACTTGAATGTAAAAATTGTGGAAAAAGGCATTTTAGTGATTATAGATTGAATTATTGGGCCTGTTTTAAATTTTGATCATTGGATCATTTTATCCATGATTGTCCGGAGTTGGTTGAACAAGATACAGTACAGAATACGACACCGAGTATCACTGCAGCTAGAGGTAGACCACCCAAAAACACGGGAAATGTGAGTGGTGGTAGAGGTGTGACACGAGACACTACTGTGAGATCTGATGCTTTTACTCCCTATGATACTAAAGTTATTGCATTGATAGATCCAGGATCAACCCATTCATATGTATGTGTAAATTTAGTATCTAGTAAGACTTTTCTTGTAGAGTCTACTGAATTTGTAATTAGAGTATTGAACCCCTTAGGTAAGTGCATGTTGGTTGATAAAGTGTGCAAGAACTATCCATTGATGATTCGAGATACTTATTTTCCAGCTAATCTGATGTTGTTACCATTTGACAAATTTGATATAATTTTGGGAATGGATTAGTTAATGTTGCATGATGTTGTTGTGAATTGCAAATGAAAGATGATTGATTTGAGATGTCAGAATAATGAGATTATCCGAATTGAGTCAAATGATTTGAATGGTTTGCCAGCAGTAATTTCATCGATATTGGCTCAAAACTATGTGAGAAAGGGTTGTGAAGCTTATGTTTCTTATGTGCTTAATACAGAAGTGATTGAAAAGAAGATTGAATCAGTGCCAGTTGTGTGTGACTACCAATATGTGTTTCCTGAAGAATTATCTGGTTTACCACCAATCTGAGAGGTTGAGTTTGGTATTGAGTTAATGCTGGGAACAACATCGATATCGATAGCTCCGTACAGAATGGCTCCGACAGAGTTAAAAGAATTGAAAGCTCAGTTGCAAGAATTGTCAGCAGTAATTTATTTATAAATGCTTGATTTGTCAGCAAGTTAAAGTTGAGCATCAGGTACCATCTGGTTTATTGTAGCCTATTATGATCCCTAAGTAAAAATGGGATAGAGTGACTATGGAATTTGTTTCAGGTTTGCCCCTATCTCTGAGTAAGAAAGACTCAATCTAGGTTGTTATTGACCGGTTGATAAAATTAGCTCATTTCATTCCTGTGCGTATAGATTATTCGCTTGACAAGCTTACTGAATTGTATATCTCTGAGATTGTGAGATTACATGGGGTACCTATTTCTATTGTTTCGGATAGAGATCCGAGATTCACATCGAGGTTTTGGAAGAAATTGCAAAATACATTGGGAACAAAACTACATTTTAGTACTACATTTCACCCGCAGACAAATGGTCAATCTGAGCGAATTATTCAGATACTCGAGGATATGTTGAGATGTTGCATTCTTGAGTTCGAAGGTACATGGGAAAAATATTTGCCATTGATTGAAATTGTGTATAACAGCAGTTTTCAATCAAGTATTAAAATGGCACTGCACGATGCTTTATACGATCAAAAATGTCAAACACCATTATACTGGACTGAGCTTAAATAAGATTTATAGGGTTGATCTGATTAAAGAAACAGAAGAGAAAGTAAAAGTGAACCGAGATAGTTTAAAAGCAGCATCATATTGTCAGAAATCATACGTAGACTCGAAACGAAAATATATTTAATTTCAAATCGGGGTTAAAGTGTTCTTGAAAGTATCACTGTGGAAGAAAATACTTCGATTCGGTCGTAAAGGCAAATTGAGTTCGAGATTTATCGGGTTGTACGAGATTATCGAACGAGTCAAACCAGTTGCTTATCGGCTAGACTTACCATCTGAGTTAGAAAAGATACATAATGTATTTCATGTATCGATGCTTCGGCCATACGGATCTGATCCTTTGCATGTTATTTCCCCAATCGAAGTTGAAATTCAGTCAGATTTGTTGTACAATGAAGAACCGATTCGAATTCTAGCTCGTGAGATCAAAGAGCTAAGAAATAAGAAAATCACATTAGTGAAAGTATTGTGGCATTGACACGATATTATTTTATGTGTTAACAACATGTGAGTATGTATATGTGAAAGTTTCGTGTGCTAATTTAATTGTTTAAGTGGTTAATTTGAGAAAAGGACTAAATCGCATAAAATACAAAAGTTGTATTCTATTTGATAAAGGTTCTGATTACTATGGCTTATTAAATGAAAGGTCCTTATGTTGTTATTAGACCATTAAAAGTGGAAATTGTCATAAATGGGCTTGTAATAGGTGATTTCATAATGGTTTCATTAAGGGTAAATTAGTAAAAATGTTAATTAACATAACATAAATAAAATAAATGCCAAAATTTTGAATGTATAGATCAAGAACGAAAGAAATCGGATTTATATTGGAGGAAAACGAAAGTTATCGAATAGTCGACTCCATCCGTTACTTCCAACTACGAGGTAAGTTCATGTGCAAATGACTGTATTTGAATTGAATTATATGTGTTTTATTATCATTGAATTGCAATGAATGTCGAATGAGCAAATACGAGCATGAATCGACGAAGTTACAATGTCTAAAAGTTCCATACGAACCTTAGGAGTAGTATAGGATATGAATGTCATGACATTAGGTTATCGAGATGTGATTACATGTAAGACCATGTCTGGAACATTGGCATCGTTAATCGATTTTGTGTAAGACCCTGCCTAGGACAGTGGCATCGATATGTGATAACATGTAAGACCATATCTAGGACATTGTAGAGCTTATGTGATTTCCGAGTATCCTTAACAGTTTTGAATGGTTCAACGGGCAAAGACATGTCGAGAAAGAATGTGTTAATGAGTTAAATGACTTAGGTACGTACGATATACGTACAAGTATTGAAAAGTGAAGTAATTGATAAGTTTACAGGAGAAAATGCATATGTACTCATTGAGAAACATTTGTGTATCAATATGTGTTTACTTATACTTGGCCTATTGATAGAAATGTTGTGATTCATATGATAGCTTTATTTGTATATGGCTTACTAAGCTTTTAAAGCTTACTTTGGATGTTCTTTCTATGTTTTATAGATTATCGAAGCTAGCTTAGACTTCGGGATCGTTGGGAATATGTCATCACACTATCGATTATTTTGTTGGTACTTTGAAAGCTTTGTATATAAGGTATATGGCATGTAAATGCTAGTGTCATTTTGTTATGTTTTGAGCTTTAATGTTAGCCATGTGATTTGTCTTGTCAATGACAATGTGTATGGCCATTTAAGTTGGCTTGAATTGTCTTTGGTAAGTGATATATATAATGCCTTATATATAATGTGTGATGTATATAATGCCTTATATGTTGGCTTATTTTGGTATGTTTTCCATTGTTATTGATATAGCCAAATAGTTATTATTTGGTTAATTAGTAAATGATGTATTAATGCTTGTAAGATTGACATATTGTGGTATGATTTTGAGATGGAGATATGGTGTAAGTTGTATCATGAAATAGATGATAATTAGATGAGTAACGCAAATAGTAGTCATGTGAGATTGATGATTTTTGCACTTGGATTTGGTATGTTTTTTAATATGAAACTAAGTAGTTGAAATGGTTGAGTTAAGATGGCATGATAGGTATTTGAATTGGCATGTTTGGTTACCTATTATGTGTTAAAATGGTATCATTTTGATGGCTAGGTGAGCATGAGAATAGGGTGGCAAATTGGCTTTGCAAATAGCCTATTTTTGTCCACATGATCATGTTATACAGCTGTATGTCCCCTAGGGTACCCTTCGAACTAAATTCAGTATACCCTACAGTTTTGACATGGACTAGACACACGGGCATGTCTACTGGTCGTGTGTGGCACACGGGCTAGCACATGGGCGTGTGGTTGGCGGTGTGACCCAAGTCAATAACCCCCTTAGATTTCACACTGCTTGGCACACGGGAATGTCCTTGGCCGTGTGGTGCAAGTCAGTATATATGCCCTGTTTTCACACAGCCTATGACACGGGCATGTCTGGTAGCCGTGTGAGGTAGACGGTCTGTTCACACGGGTGTGTGACCCTGAAATTTAAGAAAATTTCTATGTTTCCCAAACTTTGCAAATGTTATCGGTTTAGTCCTGAACCTCTTCTAAGCATGTTTTAAGGTATCGCAGGACCTTAGAAGGGACAGTATGATTGAAATGAATGAATTTTGATATGAATGCATAAATGTATTTGTTATGTATGTGAATGATGTGTATTGATTGGTAATGCTTGTAACCCTATTCCGGCGACAGATACGAGTTAGGGGTGTTACAGAAATATGATTAATGTGTATACAATATATGTGGTGTAAATGTGTAACTTGAAAGTAGGTTAGCAAGGATGATAAATAAATATGAAATTGATGTGGAATGTCATATGAAAGCATAATAGTTTGGACAAGTGATATGTTGACATTGTTAAGTCATAATTTATCCATGAATGTGAATGAGTAATTAAATGTGCCATGTTGCATGCCATGATATAAGTGTAAGTATGTGAGTGTTTAAGGGAGGCAAATGGCTTGGAAAATAGCCTAGAAGTTGTCTACACGGTTAGACACACGGGCATGTGTCTTGGCCGCGTATGACACACGATCTACCCCTTGGGCGTGTGATCCAGCCGTGTGTCCCCTACTTCTAATTATGCAAAACAGAATGCCTAGTAGTAGATGCATGAGTAGAGACACAGCCGTGTGTCTCAACCGTGTGAAGGACACGGCTTTAGGACATGGGCGTGTGCTCAGGCCGTGTGAAGTCTGCACCTAATTTTTGGAATTTAATTCTCCACACAGCCTAAGCACTTGGGCGTTGTGACTTGGTTGTGTGACCTTATTTTGTTGATGATGTCATGGTCAGAGAGTTACACTGGCTGAGGACACGGGTGTGTCCCAAGCCACACGGGCTTGTGTGACCACACGGCCTACTCACACAGGCTTGTGACTCTCCCAAAGCAAGGAAATTTCCTACGTGTTAAAAAGGTTCCGAAAGTTCTCGATTTAGTCCCAAACTACTTCCAATGTATGTTTATGGTCTTGTAGACCCCTATAAGGGACAATTGACATATGATTGAAATGTTTTAAATTTGGACGAAATTCTTATAACACTATTTTTTATGTTTGTTACGTTTAAGTCTGGTAAAGCCTCGAACCCTGTCCCAACGTCGGAGATGGGTATGTGGTGTTACAATCCATCAATGGAAACATTCACAATCTTTGAAAATATGAAAATTACAAGAAAAAGATTAAATTAAACATACCAATTTTGAGCTTGAATCATTGAAATCCCTAACTGTTGGTCCTCTTTCCTAGTTAGCTTCGAAATATGAAGGTGAAAAGAGAAAGAATACTTTCTCTTTCATTCCACCCAAGCTTTTATCATTTCTTTATTAATTTAATTTAATTTTTATTTTATGTTTTAATTAAATGAAAATGTTATTATAAATACTATTTGAAACCAAACACTAATGTTATAAGGGCATAATTACTATTTAAGTCTTTTACTTTGAATTTTAATTCAAGATTCCTTAAGAATTTTTCTTTTGACACGCTTACTATTTAGTCATTGTACACTAATTAAGAATTAATTTGACAAATTTACTTGATCGAAATTCAATTTACTTATAAAACAACTCCGTAAATATTTTTAATAAATATTTACGAACTTGAATTATGAAAACGAGGTCCCGAAACCTTATTTTCTAAAACCACTGACTTTCTGTACAAACCACTTGTACCTTGGTAAACTAACTAATTAATAAATTCAATTTTTTATTCGGGTGGGATTCGTCAGGTGGCTTAGGATTACTTTCACTTTCTTTTTAAGACTGAGACCTGCAGTAACCTTTAGAGGGCATTGGGCTTGATTCTTAATTGTATAACCTCTGATATGAATGGTGTTTTGGATTACAGTGTGACTAATAAGGACCTAGTTGAAGCCTTTACTCAGATGGATCCTCGCAAGGCCTCAGGTATTGATGGGCTTTTGGGTCTATTCTATAAGGGAAATCAGGGGTAGTTGGTAAGGATGTGCTCAAGCTTTGTCATGAGATTTTGGATGGGCGAAAAGACAACAAGGATATAAATGAAAATGTTATCATTCCCATTCCTAAAATTAGTGAGCCCAAGGTGTAACAGCCCGGTTTAGACCCTAGTTAGAATAGTGATTTTGGGGCCACAAATCTGAGTCAGAAAAAAATTATTTTTATATTATTCTTGGTGTTTATAGCATGTGAGTATGTATGTGTGAAAATTTTGTGAGCTAGAAGTGGTTAATTAGAGAAAAAGGACTTAATCGCATAAAATGCAAAAATTGCATGCTATAAGTTAAAAGTGCCTAATTGCTATGGCTTATTAATGAAAGGTCCTTATGTTGAAATTAGACCATGGATAGTGGAAATGGACATAAATTGATACAATCCGCCTCGGAAGAGTCGAGTCGTATTAGTGTGCCCGATCGTCGATAAGAAGTTACGTTAGGTTTAATTGAAAGGTCAGATAAGAGAAAGAAGGATATTGGTTTTGGTTCGAATTGGAATAGGTAAGAAGAATTGAAAGTTCGGATTTAGGGTCCGAATAGGTATAGATGAATGAATTGGTTCAATTAGGTAAGGGGGAATTGAAGAAATGGAAAGGGTAAGAACGAAATGGTATTATGAAATGGCACGAATGGAATGGTCGGTTTAGGTACAATTTGGTAAATGGAGAAATAGGGTAGAACAAAAAGTGCAAACAAGAACCAATACCGATTTAGTATCGACCCGTTGTTTATAAGCTCTTTTAGTTTGGTTTGGGTTTGGTAAAGGAAAACCTCGACCAACTATCTAACAAGATAGGAACCTTGGTATGTTTGAACGCCACACTATGAGTAGTGATAAGTTCGGTTTCGACAAAGAAAAACGGTTGACACAACTAGAACGCTAGGAAGCCAATCGAATCTTTGAACGAAATTTGAGAAAATTTTTGCCTCACAATTTTGGCAGCATAACATTAACAAAAGTCCAAAAGTCCCTTTTCTAAAGAAAAATAACAAGTATTTATAGCCTAAATACTAGCTAACCGAATGGACACTTTACATACTTAATAATTAAGTAAAAGTCTCATGAATGCATCTTGAAAATTCTAGAAAGAAGTCTTTTGATGTTCATGACCAGATTCGGCTATGGTGGAGATGTCTTGAAGGTTCTTCATGCTTAAGGAAATGAATCATGAATGAGAGATTCCCTTGGACATTAATTAGGTTCAGCCAACTTGAGTAATTGAGGCAATCAATTCATGTTGTTTGGTGAAAAGTTGGGAATTAATTGAGGAGACTTCATGAGCCAAATTAAGTGTGAATGCCGATTCTTGAAGAGTCCATAGGTGTGAACACTTTGAATTGAAAGGCCATGCCATGTGAACGTAATGTGAACGGAATTCTAAGGTTCATGGAGGGAGATATTCGACCACATGTAGGAAGTAATGGGAAGCCTCATTTTAGCCGAATAATCACTTGGAAAATGAAGAAGTAGCACACCATACATGAATGGAAACATTCATGAACCTTGAACACATTGAATATGGCCATACATGCACTTAGCCGAACATGCACCTAGGAGATTCAAAGCTCTTAATCGTCCATGCACCTCCAAAAAGACATGTTGCTTCATGCTCCATATGTCCATTGAGTTTCTACAAGAAAATGTGAACAGAATTAATTCAAGCTAATGTGAACACAAATGTAAACATTAAATTTGGCTATGACAAATTAATTATCATCAATAAACACTTTTAAGACATATTTAATAAAACTAATGTGAACTAAATTTAATATGTGGTTTATTAATTAACTAATTAATGAACTTATTAAATAAAATTTTAATAGCAATCAAATGAAGTCAGAGTAGTCTTCATGAGCTAGAATTCAACTCATGAACTAAAACCGAGCTGGGCTTGTACTCATGAGTAGGTAGTGAGCTGGACCCGAGCTGGGGAGCTGGAAGTGAGCTGATTCCAAGCTAGTGAGCTGGTGGTGAGCTCGATGAGCTGATCTAGACTTGCAGGTAGTTGCATGGTGAGTTCAAGGAGCTGGAATCAACTTTCTTGGAGTGTCCTAATAGCGTTTCATTCCAAAGTTGAGCTACAAAAGCTGTGATAGACTCCTTAAACTTCTTGGCTCGAGCTCGAGTGACAGGACCTAGTGGTAGCACCATAGAATCCTTGCTCGAACTAGCTGAACCATGGGGCGCGATTGCATCATAAATGACCATTAAATGAATGTTTTTAAATGGTTTTAAATAAGGCAAATTTGGCAATTTAGCTAAATAATGTATAACAAATAAAACAAAAGATGAAAAATATATTCGTCTTTGTTTCTTTGAACTGAAATTAGAAGAAGAAGCTAGGGTATATGAGCTTTAACATTTCGGCAACTTGGTAGCTTGATTAGGTAAGCAATTTTGCTCTTTTTTATGATTTCTATGTTTTTTAGATAATTGCTTTGTGTTTTATCAAGCCCATGCTTAAATTTTAGAATTTGATGGTGAATTTGAGTTATGCCATTGTTAATTTTGTAAGTTTTGTGATGTTAAATGGTGAAATATGGAAGCTTGATGATAGATAAATATATTTTGTATTGGAATTTTTGATAAATTTGCTAATTATGGACTAGTTTGTGAAAATGAGAAATTGAGAGGTTAAAATGTGAAATAAATGAGATATATGGGCTGCTAGGGACCTTAGGAAGATTCGGCTAAGGCATGGTTTTGATGAATTTTGTGTATTTGGTGTTTTGTGTAATAAGGACTAAAATGTCAAAATGTGAAATGTTAGGGGCTAATGTGCAAAATGCCCATTTATGTGTTTTTAGATTGAAATGAATGTATATGTGATTAAATTAGTTAAATTTGAATACATATAGATCAAGGAAAGAGGAACTCGGACTTAGATCGAGGCAAGAACAAATTACTCGATTAATCAACTAGTTTCGTTGTTTCTAAAACCGAGGTAAGTTCGTAGGTGTTCATTTCATTATAAATGAATATTATATGCTTTGATATTGCATGAAATGAGTTTATGAGATTGCAGATAATGTTTGAATTGTGAATACGACTATACGGAAGTGTTCAATGATGAAATCGACAAGCGAAACTTCTCGGTTAAACTTTAAGTATAGTGATGATGATAAAATGATGATAATGTAATGTCATTAAGTTGATGTATTGGCTTCGGGTCATGAAATCGGCACTTCGGGTGTGACTAATACCTAGATTTGGCTATGGGCCATGATATAGGCATTTTGAGAGGAGTTACCTTGATTTGGCTACGGACCATGGTATAGGTTCTTAGCGATTGTAATTCATAAGTGTCCGATTTCTATCCTTAATGGTTTAATGGATAAAAGAATGACTTGTTTAAGAAAGAGATTAGTACGAGATGGTACAGGTACGTACGGAACCTATTTGAGCATTGTGTTGAGAAATATCAATGAGAAGTTAATGAATCATGTTTTGAGACTTGATAGAAAGGTTTGTGTTAATGAGATGTTGTTTTGGTAATGTGAATAAGATTGAATTATAATTATTTGATGAATTGAATTGCTTAACTACAAACTTACTAAGCTATGAAGCTTACTGTGTGCTATTTGTCTATATTTTATAGATAATCAAAGCTAGCTTGGACTCGGGGATTGTCAGAAGCATCGTCACACTAACAATCATTTGTTGGTACTTTTGAAGCTTGTATATATGGTATATGGCATGTATAGGCTAGTGTCATTTTGGTACATTTTGAGCTCTAACGTTAGCCATGTGATTTGGCTTTTTAATGATGTAAATGTTGGTATGATTTTAGTCAATTAAGTTGGCTTAAGTTATATGCTTGATAAGTGATATTGTGATGCATATAATGCCTTTATATGTTGGCTTGTTTTAGTATGTTTGCCATAGTTGTGGATATAGTTAAATGGATGTTGATTTGGTTAGTTATTAATGTCGAGGAATGGTAAATTTTGATGGTTTTGGTATAATGATTGAGTATGTTTTGAATATGGAATTGAATATTTGAAATGGTTATGAATTTATGGCATGAAATAAGTATGAATTGGCATGTTTTTGGTTGTCTAATGACATATTGAAATAGTGTATTTTGGTTGCTAAGTGTTCATTAGTAATGGGTGGCAAATTGGCTTTACAAATGGCCTATTTTTGTCCACACAAGCAGAGACACGGGCATGTGTCTTAGCTGTGTGCGACACACGGTCATGTTACACGGCCGTGTGTCCCTTGGGGTGCCCTTTCGAATTAGGACAGTATATCCTACAGCTTTGACATGGCCTAGACACACGGGTGTGTCTATTGGCTGTGTGTGACACATAGGCTAGTACATGGGTGTGTGACTAGCCGTGTGGTACAAGTTAAAGAGTTATACGGGCTTGACATACAGGCGTGTAGTCGGCCGTGTGACCCAAATCCTCTATAAGATGATTTCTAAAGTCTTAGCTATTAGAATTAAAAATGTTGTTTTGTTCTGTATCAGCCAGAACCAGAGTGCTTTTGTGTCGAGGTGTATGATTCATGATAATTTTCTCATTGCTCATGAGTTTTTGCATTACCTCCAGAGTTCTAGAAATGGATCAAATAAAAGGTTTGTGATCAAGCTCGAAATGAGTTAAGCTTATGACCGTATTGAATAGGACTTCTTAGAGAAAGTGATCATCTGTATGGGGTTTTCTACTTCTTGGGTTACTTTGGTTATGCAGTGTGTCCGATTGGTGAGATATGTTGTAAAGTGTAATACATCCCTCACATATGTGATTATCCCAAAGAGAGGGCTTCGTTAGGGAGATCCGCTTTCACCCTATATTTTCTTGTTTTGTATGGAAGCATTCTTTTTGTTGCTCATTGGGGCCTTGATGAATAGGAAATTCAAGGAATTTAGGCCAGTTAGAATGGGCCTAGGATTAATCATATGTTCTTTGTGGATTATACTCTCTTTTTTGTTCATAATAAAATGAAGGAGGCTAAGATCGTTAAGGATATTCTCCACTATTTCGAGACGATCTCTGAGAAAAAGATAAATCCTTCCAAATCCATTATCTATTTCAACCCTAATACTACGAGAGATTAGAGGGAGCAGTTGAGTGGTATATTGGGTATGTGAGTCCTCGAGACCATGGATATTAAGGCTTGCCTTTAGTCATTGGAAAGCATAAGACGAGGGCATTTCAACATATTATTGATCGGTTTTCTCTTAGGATAAAAGGCTAGTCTAAAAGTCTTTTATCCTATGGTGGAAAGGATATCTTCATTAAATCTGTTTTGCAATCTTAACCTACTTATTCGCTTTCGAGTTTTCTTGTTCCTAGGAGTACCCTTGATGTGATGATTTCAAGGAAAAGGATATTTTGGTGGGGAAAAAAGGACTAGGATCGAGGCTGGGCAATGATGGCATAGGACTCTTTTGTGTACCTCGAAGGGCATCAGTGGTCTTGGTTTTAGGGACTTGAGGCTTTTCAATTTTGCGCTTCTCAGGAGACACGTGTGGCGGCTAATCAACAATAAGGATACCATATGTTATCTTATTATATGTTCCAAGTATTTTTCGGATGGGGTTGTGCTTCACCCGGAGGCTGTTGATAAGCCTTCTTTCTCTTGGATAAGTATTGTGCATGTGTTTAAAGCTCTTGATACCGGGTTTGGATGGAAAATAAGGGATGGGAGGACAGCTAGTGATAGATGGGGCTTTGAGGGTTTTGATGGTAACTTGTTGAGGACTTCTTTTAGTGGCAGCAGGGATGGTCAAGTGAGGTATTTATAGAGGTCTAACTCAGGTGAGTGGGATAGCGATCGGGTGGAGGACCTTTTTGGTGAGGAAAAGAGTGCTCATATTGTTTCTTACCGATTGTTTAGCACAGTCTCTCAAATCAGATTGTTTGGTTTCACAATAAGCCCGGGTGATATTCTTCAAAATCTGGGTATTCTTGGCTTATCCTTAAGATGGGTTTTGGCCTACATCGTTTGTTTTGGAGAACTATTTAGAAACTCCATGTGCTTCCCAAAATCCATATATCTTCCTGGAGGATTGGTCACAACTTGCTATCGACTAATGTTAAAATGGCCTCGGTTCTTCAAAATTTCAATCGGGTTTTCCATAGGTGTGGGATGGGGGATGAGATTATTATCCACACTCTTTTGGACTACCGTAAAGCCCGTGCGGTTCTTTCTTATGGTGGGTTGGATGGTCGTTTACTTGATCCCACTTTTGAGAGGTGTATTGATTGGCTTCAGAATGCTACTCACTTGTTGGATCTTCAGGCTTTTGAGAACTTCATTACGGTCCTTTGGAATATTTGGAATAGCCGCAACAATGCTTTGTTTCAAGGGAAGGAGGAGGATGCTCGGTTGATTTGGGAAGGGGCACGAACTTTGGGTGATGATTTTTGAATTTTTAACTCGTCGCATTTTGCAATGAACCCTAGACCTCCTAGATCCCGTAGGTTGGTTAAGCCTCTAATTGATGTCATTCAAATAAATGTTGATTCGATGATTAATGACACAATGGTTGGCATCCGGATTATTGCGCGTGACAGTGATGGTTGTCTTAGGTGGTCGAATGGTTTACCTGGATTATAAATTGGATATTTAGTGAGCTGAGGCGGAGGCCTTGAGAGAAGGTATTGTTTGGGCGGTGTGACAGCCCTAAATTGACCCTAGTCGAAAAGTGGTTTCGGGACTGCTAAACCGAGTCACCGAAGTATTTGAATATGATATTTAATGTCTAAAATATGTGAATATGAATGTGTGAAAGTTTTAAGCTTCGATTTAGTCGATTGCATGTGAATTTAATTAATAGGACTTATGTGTGACACTTTTAAAAGGTGATAGGTTAATCTATAAGGACCTATTAATGCATGTTATAAAAATGATGGGTTTGCATGTCAAATTTCCATTTATAATAAGTAGTGGCCGGCCATGGTATGGGTCATTGATGATAATATGTATTTTCTATTAGCATTATTAGTTTACAAAATAAAATAAGGAATTAAGAATAATAAAACATGTGGTAAATGGGAGGAGAAACCAAAGTTTTCATCTTTGCTCCTCATTGCCGTGACTAGGAGAGAACAAGCTTGGAAAAATTCAGCTATGGTGGTTAGCTAAATCAAGGTAAGTTCAAGGATGATTCTTGGATTTCCAGCATTTTTTTTGAGTTAGTCATTAAGATCCTTGCTTAGCCCATGTCCAAATTTTGAATCTTGTTGGTAACATGAGTAATCGGTTAAGAGAAAATGTTCAAGAAATGGTTGTTGTTCATGTTATTTGGATGAAAAGAAAAAAATTGGTAGTTAGGTGAAGTAGAGTCTAACAAATGAGCACATATGTGCATTAGTTGCTAGATGGAGAAAAATCGGCTAGCAAGTTGAGTACTAAGGCCAAATATGATTTTGGATATTATTGGGCAATGTATGTGTTTTGAGTTGATGGAATGGAGAGGATGCTTTAATTGTGTTATGAACAATTATATGTTAAATTAAGGTTTGCTAAGCTAGCTATTAAGGTGAAGTGCAAATGTTAGTATTTGATTGCTAGTGTATATATATGTAATAGCCGAAATGAAGATGCTTGATGTCATGAATAAATGTTGTTTATATGTTTGGGAATTGAGTAAAAATTTGATGTTTAATCACTTAAGGATTCGGCATTGTTTAAGATTATTTACTTAAAATGTGATTTTGAATGTTATGAGTATTGGGATGTAAGTATATGTGTGTGCTTGGTCATAGGAGTTTGCTATGAAATTTTGTTTGGTTGAGTGATGAATGGCCGAATGAACTATAGGCTAGGGTGGATAAATTTTTGTACATAAGTAGTGTGTGTGACTATTGGTTAATGAATATTCGGCATAATGGGGTTTATGAGTAAATGGCATAATATATATATGTGTGAATATGTGGTAGTGCATAAAACAAGAAATCGATTAAATTGGGATGGTCACACATAGGTATATTCGGCTTGTAGTTTTATAAATGTGATATGAGTATTTTGTTTGTAAATGAGTAGTAAATATGTTAAGAATGGTTCTAAAATGTATATGGATGCGGTGTGATTGTGTTTGATTGGGAAGTAAATTGTTTGATTTAGCTCAAGAGCTTAGAGAATCAAAGTTGGATAAGGGAAAGGAAAAAGTGATCGAATAGCCGTTGAAATCGTTTGACAACATCTGAGGTAAGTTTTCGAGTAATGAAACTTAGTTTATGATTTGATTAAGTCATGACATATAAGCATAACAAATAAACGGTGATATAATGATTCTACTTGAATTGTATATTGAGGTGATTATTTTATACCTATGACGGGTAGCCGAATGTGTATAGAGATCATGTTATAAAGCAAATCAAAATCATGCTCTTTGTATGTGGCTATTGAGCCGAAAATGGTAATGGTTGATAAGCGTCTTGTGTTTGAATTCTAGTTATGAGAATGAAATATGGATGTGTCATTATTTATTGGTATATGTGCTTGATTATTCGGATGATATCCGGGCTAAGTCCCGAAGGCATTTGTGCAAGTTACTATATCCGGGCTATGTAACAGCCCAAAATTGACTCTAGTCGGGGAGTGGTTTCGGGACCACAAAACCGAGTCATAAAAATAATTAATTTCCATATTCTATGCTTATTATGTGTGTACATGAGTATGTGGAAGTTTCATTCTCCAATTTTGCCAATTGCATGAGAAATTATTAAATAGGGATCGATATGAGACATGGTGAAAATATGATAGGCTAATTTAAAATGGTCTATTAATGCATGTTATGAAAATGATGGATTTGCATGTCAAATTACCCAAAATTTGAGCTAGTGGTTGGCCATGCTATGGGTGGAAACATGTTGGGAACATGTTGGCTTAGTGAGGTATGTTAGAAAAAAATAAAATAAGGAGTATGGGTAATAAAGAAATGAAAACAAAAAAAATGAGTGGTTGTTTCCCCCCTCCCCCCATTGCCGTGAGCTAAAGAAAGGAAAAGAAAAATTTTGTTCATCCTTTTTCATCCTCTTTTGACCGAAAATTCTAAGGAAGGAGGAAGGAGTTCTTGCTTCATGTTTGGTTTGGAAGAGGATTAGGAGGAAGTTTGGCCATGCATGTAACTAGATTGAGGTATGTTTGATATTATTCTTTGAGATTTATGTATATTTTAAGTTGTAAGTTTGAAATCTACCTAGCCATGGTTCAAACTTTGTTAAATGATGGAGATGATATTCGGCCATGAATGTTACATTCTTGGTTGGTATTTTGATGTCTTTGGTGATGAGGTATGGAGATGGTTGACTTTGAGTGTTTGAACTAACTAAGGATCAAATAGATGCATGGGTACAAAGTAGGAAGAATCGGCTACTATGGTTGATACTAATGCCGAATGTGAAAATGTTATATTAAGTAATGTATGTGAATTGTGTTAATAATATGAAAAAATATTTAGATGTATTATAATTGATAAAGTATTAAATCAAAAGTTGCTAAAATTGCCATTTCTTTAGCCGAATATGTGTTTGATCAATGAAGAATTTGTTGAAGAATATAGGTGAACTTGGTAAGAGTACTCGGCTTAGTGTATAAATGATATAAAGATTTTAGAAATTATTTTTGGTTAGGTGTATGTATGATTAGGTATATTCGGCCATATGAGTAAATATATAGATTATGTTAAATTTGATTATGTATAATGGGCCATATAGGGTACACATTGTGATATTAACTTTGATTCTCTATAATTGATCAAGTGGGTGATTAGTAAGGGAGATTGCCGAATATACTAACATACATATGCATGTGTAATTAGATTGTAAATATTTAGCAAGGCGGTTAAACTAGTTGATTTATTGATTAAGCTCAAGGAGTTAAAGGAGGAGAATCGAGCAAAGGCAAAGAAAAGATCATCGAGTAGCCGAGTTGGAACCGTCTTACCCAACACAGGTAAGTCATTAAGCATATCTTTGGTATTGATTTAAATGATCGTAATACCTATACCATTGTGTTTAATGAGATGAAATGTATACAAATGTATATGTAAGTAGAGATGAAATTTGTCGAATGTAAAAAGGAAGTGAAGCCTATAGAGTGGCTGGTTTTCGGCACTAAGTGTGCGGGCAATAAGTGTTCACGGTCATGAGATTGGCACTAAGTGTGCGGGTTTAAATTGTACAGCACTAAGTGTGCGAGTTTAAAGTACATGGCACTAAGTGTGCGCGGTTGATTATTAAGCACTATGTGTGCGAACCCAATATATATTTTCTATAAATTATTTACATTAAGGGTGCGACTTTACCGAGTCGATTTTGGACAGCGGAAAAGGTAAGTGTGCGAACTTGAAATGCATGGCACTAAGTGTGTGAGTTTAAAGTGCATGGCACTAAGTGTGCGTGGTTGATTACTAAACATTATGTGTGCAACCCAGTATATATTTTCTATAAATTATTTACATGAAGGGTGCGACTTTACCGAGTCAATTTTGGACAGCGGAAAAGGTAAGTACCTTGAGTTCATGGCTAATAGGCGCTATGTTTATATTTGGAGTTGAGCTTGGTAAGTTTTGAACCTATGTGACGATTATAGTTGAAGTCACGTACATAAGGTTCATTGTGGAATAGGTGAAAGTTCGTTTAATTGTATGATTATAACGAAAATAAAATGATGTATGAAAGGCCAATGTAGGACTTGGTATGAGATTGAACCATAGGGTTTAAGGAACTATGGTATAGTTTGGTATGGATGGAGTACTTAACCTCATTTCATTGTTTCCTGTTGTGATAATTTTATTAATGGATGGTTGTGGAATGCTTATGGCTTACTGAGTTATATACTCATTCGGTGTTTGCTTGTCACCTATTCTAGGTTTCTTGGACTCGTCTCTTTTTGCGTGATCGTGCCGTCGTCGAAGTCATCACACCGGCTAGCAACCTTTGGTATTTTCTTCTTAGTTGGTCTAAGAGAACATTTCGGCATGTATAGGCTAATATGTTTTGTTGAAATTTGGTATGTAAACTTTTAGCCATGCGAAAATGGCATAATGTTCGGTTGAATTTGGTTCTAATGTTGGGACGTAAGTCTTGGTAATACGATTTTTATGCCATATGTCATGGCTGATTAATTTTGGTGTTAAGATTCATGATATGGCAATAGCGTAGTAGGGAGATGTTTGACAATGATTAGCCTTTGGTATGGCTAGTCATGATTATAATTTTGTGATATGTATGATGAATTACTAGTTAGATCAATGAGAAATCACGAAATGGACATAGTTGCTTCAGTAACAGATGCTGGCAGCAGAAGTGACTTGGGATTGAAAAATTACAAAAATTAGTAGGAATGAAATTAAATAGTGAATAAATTATGTAATCGAAGCTCGATGAGTATATTTTCATATAGAAGTAACAAAACAATCATATAGACAGTATGTTAAGAGATATTCAGGTTCTCGTGAGACAGGGCCAGAACGGTTTCTGGGTTCCCTGTTCCGACTTTGGAAATTCATTATAAATTAACCAGAGATAATTAGGAGCCATGCCATATATGTATAGATTCCTATCTGAGTCTAGTTTCTATAGAAACAAACGGCATTAGTATTGAAGCTCTGTACAGGGAGATATCCAGGTCGTAATGCACAAAGGTCAGTGTAGTCGACCCCAGTAACATGGGAGACTTTGACTAATAAACTGTACTAATTGGCCCAACCAAAAATTCTAGAAAAAAATATGTAGATGGGAATATGAGTCTAGTTTCAGGGAAAATTCACGGAACTGTATTTCGAGTTCCAGAGCTCAAGATATGATTTTTAAAGCAACTAGTACGCAGATTGGCAGCTTGTCTGGAAAAATTTTAATAAGTGGTTTGAAGTCTGTTAACACCTCGTGTTCGACTCCGGCGACGGTCTCGGGTTCGGGGTGTTACATTTGATTGGTATCAGAGCTATGGTTTAGTCGGTTCTAGGACTACCATAGCACGTATGAGTCTAGCTATACATGCCGAATGTTAATGTTTAAATGTGTGATGACTTCTGACGGTTAAAAATTTATGTTTTGATTAGTAAATGGATCCCGGTGTAGAGAGAACCTTGGCGGATGACATTGAAAGTGTAGCGGCTGCTCCTGCACAAGGGACACCGCCTGTTGAACCTCAGTCATCTGCGAATAATCAAGGTGAGGGGGCTAAACAAGCCTTCTTTACCATGATGAATGAGTGGGTCGCGCAATATGCCCGAACCAATCCGGCCGTCCAACAATTCCCGAATTTGAATAATCCACCCCAAGAGCCCGTAATGCCATCAGTCGCTGATCCTATGAGGCTGAGTAAGCCACCTGTAGACTTGATTAGGAAGCGCGGGGCCGAGGAGTTCAGGGCCATAGTTACTGATGATGCTGAAAAGGCCGAGTTCTGGCTTGATAACACCATTCGGGTGTTTGATGAACTGTCATGCACGCCTGATGAATGTCTAAAGTGTGCTATATCCTTGTTGCGGGACTCAGCCTACTATTGGTGGAGGACCCTGATTTCCATAGTCCCAAACGAACGAGTAACTTGGGACTTCTTTCAGACGGAATTTCGAAAGAAATATATTAGTCAACGGTTCATTGATCAAAAGCGTAAGGAATTCTTGGGACTCAAGCAAGGCCGTATGACAGTATCTGAATACGAACATGAATTCGTAAGACTCAGTAGGTATGCCCGGGAGTGTGTAGCTGATGAGGTTGCTATGTGCAAAAGATTCGAAGAAGGATTGAATGAAAATTTAAAGCTACTAGTGGGTATTTTGCAGATAAAAGAATTCGTAACACTAGTCGAACGAGCCTGCAAGGCGGAAGAACTTGGAAAGGAGAAGAAGAAGGCTGAATTTGAAGCTAGAGACTATCGTAAAAGATCGACGGGTAAAGCTCCGTTCTCAGCTGTAAAGAAGTTCAGGGAGGACACTAATAAGTCGAGGACGACTGCGGGAATTTCCATCAGAGCACGACCATCGACGGACTCCCGAGCTACTTCAGTAGCTAGTGTGGGCAATAATCGTCAAGAGAAACCTGAATGTCCCCAATGCGGGAGACGACACCTAGGTGAATGTTGGGGTAAGTCTACTAACAGGGCCTGTTACGGATGCGGTTCGAAGGACCACTTCATTAGAGATTGCACGGAGCTTGAGGAGAAGAATAAGATTCAAGGTGCAAGACCTAGTGGAGTGACAACTAGAGGTGGTCCACCGAGAATTTTAGGAGGTAGGGGTGGTAGTCAGAGAGGGGCCTCTGATACGGCTGTTCGAGCCGAGAACCGTACTCCTGCTAGAGCATATGCCATTCGCGCACGAGAGGAGACATCCTCCCCCGACGTCATCACTGGTACCTTCACTCTCTTTGATACTAATGTGATTGCATTGATTGACCCTGGCTCTACTCATTCATATGTATGCGAAACCTTAGCATCCAGTAAGACTCTACCTATTGAGTCTACTGAGTTCGTAATTCGAGTGTCAAACCCTTTGGGTCAATGCGTACTTGTTGATAAAGTGTGTAAGAGATGCCCTCTAATAATCCGAGAATCCTGTTTTCCGGCCGATTTGATGTTTTTGCCGTTTGACGAATTTGATGTTATTCTTGGTTTGGATTGGTTGACCGCGCATGATGCGGTTGTGAATTGCAAAAGCAAGACTATTGATTTGAGGTGCGCAATAACGAGATAATCCGAGTTGAGTCTACGGACTTAAGGGGGTTGCCAGCTGTAATATCAGCAATGTTGGCCCAAAAATATGTAAGAAAAGGGTGCGAAGCATACCTTGCGTATGTACTTGATGACAAAGAATTAGAAAAGAAACCCGAATCTGTGCCGGTGGTTTGTGAATACCCGGATGTTTTTCCTGAAGAGTTACCGGGTTTGCCACCTGTTCGGGAGGTAGAGTTTGGTATTGAGCTTGTACCTGGAACTACGCCAATTTCGATAGCTCCGTATCGTATGGCACCAACCGAGTTAAAGGAATTGAAAGCTCAATTGCAAGAGTTGACGGATAGAGGTTTCGCTCGACCAAGTTTCTCACCTTGGGGTGCACCAGTATTGTTCGTGAAAAAGGACGGAACCATGAGGTTGTGCATTGACTATCGTCAACTGAATAAAGTGACGATAAAGAATAAATATCCATTACCGCGTATTGATGATTTGTTTGATCAACTAAAGGGAGCCTCAGTGTTTTCAAAGATAGATTTGAGATCGGGTTATTATCAGTTGCGGATTTGAGATTCGGACGTACCCAAAACTGCTTTCAGAACGAGGTACGGTCACTACGAGTTCTTAGTGATGCCGTTCGGGCTCACTAATGCCCCTGCGGTATTTATGGATTTGATGAATCGGATCTTCAGACAGTATTTGGACCGGTTCGTAGTTGTGTTCATTGATGACATCTTAGTCTATTCAGGAGATGAGACCGAACATGCTGAGCACCTGAGATTAGTGTTGCAAATTTTGCGGGATAAGAAGTTATATGCTAAGTTCAGTAAGTGTGAGTTCTGGTTAAGAGAGGTTAGCTTCTTGGGTCATGTGGTATCCGCATCGGGTATTCGAGTTGACCCGAGCAAAATTTCAGCCATACTTAACTGGAAGCCTCCAAGAAATATTACCGAAGTTCGGAGCTTCCTAGGGCTCGCCGGTTATTACCGACGATTTGTAAAAGGTTTCTCGATGATAGCCACACCAATGACGAAGCTACTTCAAAAGGATGTTAAGTTCGAATGGACGGAGAATGTCAGAAAAGCTTCGATCAACTGAAAACTCGTTTGACTGAAGCTCCAATTTTAGTGCAACCCGAATCAGGCAAAGAGTTTGTCATTTATAGTGACGCATCCCTACTCGGGTTGGGTTGCGTATTGATGCAAGAAGGTCGAGTTGTGGCCTATGCGTCGAGACAATTGAAGCCACACGAGAGAAATTATCCAACCCATGATCTCGAGCTAGCCGCCATCGTATTTGCTTTAAAAATATGGCGACATTATTTGTTTGGCGAAAAGTGCCATGTATTTTCGGATCACAAAAGTCTCAAATATTTGATGACTCAAAGAGACTTAAATCTACGACAAAGACGTTGGCTTGAGTTGTTGAAAGATTACGAGCTTGTCATTGATTACCACCCGGGAAAGGCTAATGTGGTTGCGGACGCCTTAAGCCGGAAATCGCTGTTTGCTTTACGAGCGATGAATGTGCACTTGTCTGTTCTACCCGACAATGTGTTAGTAGCTGAATTAAAGGCCAAACCATCATTGATTCATCAAATTCGTGAAGCTCAGAAAGTCGACGATGAATTGGTTGCAAAACGGGCTGAATGTATTTCGAATATGGAATCCGAATTTCAAATTGATGATGACGATTGTTTGAGGTTCAGAAGTCGGTTGTGTGTTCCAAGAAATTCAGAACTCATTTCGATGATTCTGAACGAAGCTCATTGTAGCCGAATGTCAATTCACCCGGGGAGTACGAAAATGTACAACGATTTGAAACGTCAGTTTCGGTGGCATGGTATGAAACGAGACATCTCCGACTTTGTTTCGAGATGTTTAATATGTCAACAAGTGAAAGCGGAACATCAAGTGCCTTCAGGATTACTTCAGCCGATCATGATACCTGAGTGGAAATGGGATCGAGTCACAATGGACTTTGTGTCCGGACTGCCATTGTCAGCAAGTAAGAAGGATGCGATTTGGGTTGTTGTTGATAGACTGACTAAGTCGGCTCACTTTATCCCCGTGCGTACGGGTTTTTCATTGGATAAACTAGCCAAATTGTATGTTTCTCAGATTGTGAGATTACATGGAGTACCTATTTCTATCGTGTCGGATAGAGATCCGAGATTCACCTCACGATTTTGGAAGAAATTGCAGGAAGCTTTGGGTACCAAGCTGCATTTTAGCACCGCTTTTCATCCCCAAACCGATGGTCAATCCGAGCGGATAATTCAGGTACTCGAGGATATGCTGAGATGCTGCATCCTTGAGTTTAGTGGTTCATGGGAACGGTATTTACCTTTGATTGAATTCGCTTACAACAATAGTTTTCAATCAAGTATTAAGATGGCACCTTATGAGGCTTTGTACGGTCGTAAATGTCGTACACCATTGTTTTGGACCGAGCTCGGTGAAAGTAAAATTTTCGGAGTTGATTTGATTAAAGATGCCGAACAGAAAGTAAAGGTAATCCGTGAAAGTCTGAAGGCAGCCACAGATCGTCAGAAATCGTATGCGGGCTTGAAACGAAAGGACATTGAATATCAGGTGGGAGATAAAGTGTTCCTTAAAGTTTCGCCTTGGAAAAAGGTACTCAGGTTTGGCCGTAAGGGCAAGTTGAGCCCGAGATTCATTGGGCTGTACGAAATCTCCGAACGAGTTGGCCCGGTTGCGTATAGATTGATTTTGCCCCCTGAGCTTGAAAAGATTCACGACGTCTTTCATGTTTCGATGCTTCGACGCTATCGATCTGATCCATCGCACATAATTAGCCCATTAGAGGTTGAAATTCAAGCCGATATGAGTTATGAAGAAGAACCGATGCGTATCCTAGCTCGTGAAGTGAAGGAGTTGCGAAACAAAAGGGTTCCGTTAGTGAAGGTGTTATGGCTCAAATACGGGATCGAGGAAGCTACTTGGGAAACCGAGAGCTCGATGAAGGAACGATACCCAAACCTATTTACCGGTAAGATTTTCGGGGACGAAAATTTCTTAAGTGGGGGAGAGTTGTAACAGCCCAAAATTGACTCTAGTCGGGGAGTGGTTTCGGGACCACAAAACTGAGTCATAAAATAATTAATTTCCATATTCTATGCTTATTATGTGTGTACATGAGTATGTGGAAGTTTCATTCTCCAATTTTGCCAATTGCATGAGAAATTATTAAATAGGGATCGATATTAGACATGGTGAAAATATGATAGGCTAATTTAAAATGGTCTATTAATGCATGTTATGAAAATGATGGGTTTGCATGTCAAATTACCCAAAATTTGAGCTAGTGGTTGGCCATGCTATGGGTGGAACATGTTGGGAACATGTTGGCTTAGTGAGGTATGTTAGAAAAAAATAAAATAAGGAGTATGGGTAATAAAGAAATGAAAACAAAAAAATGAGTGGTTGTTTCCCCCCTCCCCCATTGCCGTGAGCTAAAGAAAGGAAAAGAAAAATTTTGTTCATCCTTTTTCATCCTCTTTTGACCGAAAATTCTAAGGAAGGAGGAAGGAGTTCTTGCTTCATGTTTGGTTTGGAAGAGGATTAGGAGGAAGTTTGGCCATGCATGTAACTAGATTGAGGTATGTTTGATATTATTCTTTGAGATTCATGTATATTTTAAGTTGTAAGTTTGAAATCTACCTAGCCATGGTTCAAACTTTGTTAAATGATGGAGATGATATTCGGCCATGAATGTTACATTCTTGGTTGGTATTTTGATGTCTTTGGTGATGAGGTATGGAGATGGTTGACTTTGAGTGTTTGAACTAACTAAGGATCAAATAGATGCATGGGTACAAAGTAGGAAGAATCGGCTACTATGGTTGATACTAATGCCGAATGTGAAAATGTTATATTAAGTAATGTATGTGAATTGTGTTAATAATATGAAAAAATATTTAGATGTATTATAATTGATAAAGTATTAAATCAAAAGTTGCTAAAATTGCCATTTCTTTAGCCGAATATGTGTTTGATCAATGAAGAATTTGTTGAAGAATATAGGTGAACTTGGTAAGAGTACTCGGCTTAGTGTATAAATGATATAAAGATTTTAGAAATTATTTTTGGTTAGGTGTATGTATGATTAGGTATATTCGGCCATATGAGTAAATATATAGATTATGTTAAATTTGATTATGTATAATGGGCCATATAGGGTACACATTGTGATATTAACTTTGATTCTCTATAATTGATCAAGTGGGTGATTAGTAAGGGTGATTGCCGAATATACTAACATACATATGCATGTGTAATTAGATTGTAAATATTTAGCAAGGCGGTTAAACTAGTTGATTTATTGATTAAGCTCAAGGAGTTAAAGGAGGAGAATCGAGCAAAGGCAAAGAAAAGATCATCGAGTAGCCGAGTTGGAACCGTCTTACCCAACACAGGTAAGTCATTAAGCATATCTTTGGTATTGATTTAAATGATCGTAATACCTATACCATTGTGTTTAATGAGATGAAATGTATACAAATGTATATGTAAGTAGAGATGAAATTTGTCGAATGTAAAAAGGAAGTGAAGCCTATAGAGTGGCTGGTTTTCGGCACTAAGTGTGCGGGCAATAAGTGTTCACGGTCATGAGATTGGCACTAAGTGTGCGGGTTTAAATTGTACAGCACTAAGTGTGCGAGTTTAAAGTACATGGCACTAAGTGTGCGAGTTTAAGTACATGGCACTAGTGTGCGCGGTTGATTATTAAGCACTATGTGTGCGAACCCAATATATATTTTCTATAAATTATTTACATTAAGGGTGCGACTTTACCGAGTCGATTTTGGACAGCGGAAAAGGTAAGTGTGCGAACTTGAAATGCATCGCACTAAGTGTGTGAGTTTAAAGTGCATGGCACTAAGTGTGCGTGGTTGATTACTAAACATTATGTGTGCAACCCAGTATATATTTCTATAAATTATTTACATGAAGGGTGCGACTTTACCGAGTCAATTTTGGACAGCGGAAAAGGTAAGTACCTTGAGTTCATGGCTAATAGGCGCTATGTTTATATTGGAGTTGAGCTTGGTAAGTTTTGAACCTATGTGACGATTATAGTTGAAGTCACGTACATAAGGTTCATTGTGGAATAGGTGAAAGTTCGTTTAATTGTATGATTATAACGAAATAAATGATGTATGAAAGGCCAATGTAGGCTTGGTATGAGATTGAACCATAGGGTTTAAGGACTATGGTATAGTTTGTATGGATGGAGTACTTACCTCATTCATTGTTTCTTTGTGATAATTTTATTATGATGGTTGTGGAATGCTTATGGCTTACTGAGTTATTACTCATTCGGTGTTTGCTTGTCACCTATTCTAGTTTCTTGATCGTCTCTTTTTGTGATCGTGCCGTGTCGAATCATCACCGTGCACCTTTTTTTCTTCTTAGTTGGTCTAAGAGAACATTTCGCATGTATAGTATATTTTTTTGAAATTTGGTATTACTTTTAGCCATGCGAAAATGCATAATTGGTTGAATTTGTTCTAATGTGGACGTAAGTCTTGTAATACGATTTTTTATGCCATATGTCATGGCTGATTAATTTTGGTGTTAAGATTCATGATATGGCAATAGCGTAGTAGGGAGATGTTTGACAATGATTACCTTTGGTATGGCTAGTCATGATTATAATTTTGTGATATGTATGATGAATTACTAGTTAGATCAATGAGAAATCACGAAATGGACATAGTGCTTCAGTAACAGATGCTGCAGCAGCAGTGACTTGGATGAAAAATTACAAAAATTAGTAGGAATGGAATAAATAGTGAAAAATTATGTAATCGAAGCTCGATGAGTCTATTTCATATAGAAGTAACAAAACAATCATATGGACAGTATGTTAAGAGATATTCAGGTTCTCGTGAGACAGGGCAGAACGTTTCTGGTTCCCTGTCGACTTTGGAAATTCATTATAATTAACCAGAGATATTAGGAGCCATGCCATATATGTATAGATTCCTATCTGAGTCTAGTTTCTATAGAAACAACGGCATTAGTATTGAAGCTCTGTACAGGGAGATATCCAGGTCGTAATGCACAAAGGTCAGTGTAGTCGACCCCAGTAACATGGAGACTTTGACTAATAAACTGTACTAATTGGCCCAACCAAAAATTCTAGAAAAAAGATATGTAGAGTGGGAAATGGAAGTCAGTTCAGATCAAAAT
>NC_053428.1:70127608-70145108 GCF_007990345.1 Gossypium hirsutum
TAGAGGTTAAAGCTATAAGACTTCGTAATAAGAATTGCTTATAAATATATTCAATGCGAAAGGTTAAACAGGTATGTACTCCAAGGTTATATGTGAGCTTGATTTGAACTAAATCATAAGGTAGTTATGTGATGCATACGAGAGCAATCTATGAGACTATTCCTATGATTATGTGACATCGGATCAGTGTGAGAGGTTATGTGAAATCATACGATATATCTATGTCACATGACCTCACTTTTATGTGAAAGTTTATCTGCCTATTGTATATGATGAGATGTGCATATTCGGAAAAGGGATGGTATGCCCGAAGGAAGAGTGAAATAAAATATACGAACAACTATGTTATAATTAGATTGTTATCTGTTGACACTGCTTAAAACTTACTAAGCATTGTAGTGCTTACTCCGTTTACTCTGTTTCCTCTGTTTTATAGATCTCATTTGGAAGATACAGGCTCGGGGATCATCAGCAACTAGTCACACTATCACTATCCATTGTTTGGTACTGCTACGTTTTGGATTATCTTATGGCATGTATAGAATAGACTAGTGGCGGAAGAATATTTTTGGTTAATGTATATAAGCCATGCGAAAATGGCATCTTTTGAATGTTTACTTAGTGAAGTTTAAATTTTACCTCTGGTTGTGCTTAGTACTTATTTAAACGAACGATCTTTATTTCAAGAAAAAGTTCAAAATTTTACTGTTCTGACATGAGTTACAAGTCCGGTAATGCCCCTTACCTATTCTGGCGACGGTTACGGGATAGGGGTGTTACATTTTATTGGTATCAGAGCTACGGTTTAGTCGATTCTAGGACTAATGTAGCATGCGAGAGTCTATTTATACATGCCATAAAGTGATAAAATGATAGTGTGATGATTTTTGGCTATTAAAATGTGTTTGCTGTATTGTAATGAATCTTGATCCCGATCGAGCTGTAGCAAGCTTCTGACTATGAGAATTTGCGATATAACTTCACTTAGATATGCCTAAATTATTAAGTTGATCAGGTACGTATCATGTACTCGTATTTGAATTTCGATTTGGATTGAATTATAAGGGTATAAGTGATGCAATTTTGAAAGAGTGTTCTGACTATAAATGTGATTTTTGTATGTGGCTATGGAACTGGATGTTGAATGGTCGATAAGCATGTTGTGTTTGTATTCAAGTAATGTAAATGATATGCTAATGTGTATTGCAATATGTGTATATGTACATGAGAATTGAGAGTGATATATCCGGGCTAAGTCCCGAAGAGCATTCGTGCTAGTGATATATCCGGGCTAAGTCCCGAAGAGCATTCGTGCTAGTGATATATCCGGGCTAAGTCCCGAAGAGCATTCGTGCTAGTGATATATCCGAGCTAAGTCCCGAGGAGCATTCGTGCTAGTGATATATCCGGACTAAGTTCCGAAGAGCATTCATGCTAGTGATATATCCGGGCTAAGTCCCGAAGAGCATTCGTGCTAGTGATATATCCGGACTAAGTTCCGAAGAGCATTCGTGCTAGTGATATATCCAGGTTAAATCCCGAAGAGCATTCATGCTAGCGATGTATCCGGACTAAGTTCCGAAGAGCATTCGTGCTAGTGATATATCCGTGCTAAACCCCGAAGAGAATTCGTGCTGGTGTTATATCCGGGCTAGGTCCCGAAGAGCAATCATGCTGGTGGCGTGTATTCGGGCCTTCATGCCTAGTAGGCTTCGTGCCGGTAATTTGAGCAAAGTTTAAGTGTTCATTACTATACGAATTCAAATTTAAATGAGATGATATGTTTACAAGTGTACATACATGATGTTTATAGACTTGGTTAAGTCATTTCAATGTGTAATAACGAATGAATAAGAGCATTATGTGTGTGAATGATTAGAGGCACTGTGTGTGTGCGAATTCCTTTAACCGAGCACTATGAGTGCGAGATCGGTCAGTGGGCACTAAGTGTGTGAAGTGGAATTCATGTAAGACCTCGTCTGGGACAAAGGCATTGATTTGAGATAGTGTGTAAGACCATGTCTGGGACATGGCATCGGCTCGATATGTGAGAATATGTAAGACCATATCTAGGATATGGCATTGTAAGAGCTATATGTGCTTAATGAGTATCCGTAATGATTTCGAATGATTCAACAGGTATATTTAAGATGATGAATTAAGTAAGATCAGAATAAGTGATACAGGTATGTACGGAAGGTATGAGAAAGTCAGATGAAAGTAAAAAGATGGTGGATATGTTGTTAAGAAATGAATTCATGTTGTAAATGTGTTACGAATTTAGTCTATGGAATGCTTGGTATATGAAGTCATATGTGCTATTGCTAAATGACCCCTATTTTTTGTTAATCATATTCAAGAAATTATTTCGATTAAGTTTGACATTTGAAAGTCTGTAAGAATTTGTGATGAATGCTGATAATTTTGGATATATGGGTTATGTGCTAAAATAAATCCCATGCCGGTATACAATATGAGGCTTGATGCCAAATCGATTGTATACGGGTATCGTTAACGGTGATTAAATGTGCTAAATGAACTCAATGTTCAGGTATGTGGAAGTTGATTTCCTGTTGGAAATAGGTTAAGTTGAATAGTGAGATATGATGGAGTTATAAAGGATATTTATTGGGATGTTTGAGTATATGTGTACTTTCAGTCAGATTACAGCTTATACATGAATGAAAATGTGGGTTACAAATATGTGGGTTGATGATGTGAATTATACATGTTAATGTGTGCTTAATATGTGTTTGAAATGCATTTGTGCATTAAATTAAGTGGTTATTGCTTATGAAATCAAGAAAATGAGATATATGTGCATACTTGTAGAAATGTTTATGTATTTGTTTTAAGATAAGAAAATGATTTTATGGATCGATGCGAAATCAGTAATGAATTACAATTGCTATCGATGAGCTAATGTTTATATGGAGATAATTCAATAAGAGGACGTTATCCTAAACTATGCATCGGTAGAAATTTTCGGGGACGAAAATCCCTAAAGGGGGGAAGAGTTGTGACACCTCTAAAGTGACCCTAGTCGGAAAGCGGTTTTGGGACCGCTAAACCGAGTCACCAAATTATTTGAATATGATATTTATTGTCTAAAATATGTGAATATGAATGTGTGAAAGTTTTAAGCTTCGATTTAGTCGACTGCATGTGAATTCAGCTAATAGGACTTATGTGTGACACTTTTGAAATGTGATAGGTTAATCTATAGGATCTATTAGTGCATGTAATAAAAGGGTGGACTTGCATGTCAATTTCCCCCTTAATTTAGTAGTGGCCGGCCATGACAAGGAAGGAGGACAAAATGTTATGGGCAAAACATGTCATAAACATGTTATGTTAGTGATTTATGTTAGGAAAAATAAAATAAGGAGTATGGGATACAAAATATATGCCTTTTATATTAATAAATTAAATGTTAAATGAATAAATAATATGAAATATGAACTTATATTAAAAGAAATGGGTGATAAAAACAAAGTTGGTTCATCTTTTTCTTCCTCCATTGCCGTACCTAAAGAAAGAAAAGAAGAAATTGAAGTTAAGGCATTTGGTCACCTTTAAGTGGATTAAGGTATGTTAATGCTCTATCATTGAAAATCTTTGTATATTTGGAGTGGCCATCAAGTATAGAAGCTAGCTCATGGCAAATGTTTTGTAAAGTTATGAAGATGACATTCGGTCATGGATGTTTGTATTTCTTTGATGTCGTTTTTGATGCTTTAGGGTATTGAGGGTTGATTATAGATGAGTTGAGCTTGGTAAAATTAAATGTTTGTGGCTAAATTGCTTAATGACAATCGGCTATGTTGAAATGCTAAATTAGTGCTAAATTGTAAGTATTTAAATGAGTGTTAGCCGAAATTGAGCCTATGATATTAATTAGAATTTGTGAAATTTATGCATTTTGTGGTCCAAGTGTGATAAGAACCATACGGTTATGGCATGTAAGCATGAAGATTTGTGGATGATTTAGAATTGGCCTAAGTGTTTTAGTCATTAATATATATGTATATTGCCGAATGTATGCTTAAGGAATTGGTTAAGTACATTGTTGTTAAATGCTTGTTGTTTTTGTATAATTGTTGCCTAGCTACTAAATGAACTTAGGGTATTATGGATAAGTTCAAGAGTGGCATAATTGAAATGAAGTTTGCTTGGGCCAAATGTGAACCTAAGTTTTGAATTACAATTGATGCTTGTTAGTTAGTTGATGATGTCCTTTGATAGCCCTTTTGATATTCGGCCATTGTTAAGGAATTTTGAATTGGTTATAAATTTCTATGTTTTAATTAGCAAATTGAATTATTGAAGGTTGAGCTAATTATATATGTATACGTTTTATATGTACATTAATTTCTTAGTCTATGTTATTCGGCTATAATCGTCATGGTAGAATTTTTTTAATTTGTAAATTTGTTAATCATTAGCTCAAGAGCATCAAGGACAAAAGTCGGAAAAAGGGACGACAAAACTAAGCGAATAGCCGTAGAATTATAGTCGTCGACAACTTTTAAGGTAAGTTTCTAGCATATAAGTTTAGTTATAATGAAGAATGATATGGAAAACGGCATATATGATATTATGTTTTAAATATGTGAATGAGAACTTTACAGAGTAAATTGTATAAATCTGCAAGGGACAGCAGCAGTAGCGTGTTTTGGAAAAATTACCATAAATTGTGGGAGTTGAGTTAAAGGCTGAATAAAATATGTAATCAAAGCTTATTTAGTCTAGTTTCTTATAAAAGAGACCGTGGAAGCAAAGAAATCTCCTATAAAGAGATATTTAAAGTTGTGTGGGACAGTGTCAGAATGACTCTGAAATCCCCTATTCTGTTTTTGGAAAATCATTATAAATTGTACAAAAATGGTTATAAGATAAAATTTATATGCTTACACTCCTTAATGAGTCTAGTTTCAAATGAAATCAACTACAACACATTTTGAATTCTGTAAAATGAGAAATTTGATTCGTAGTGAAGAGTGGTCAGATTAGTCAAACAGTGAAACAGGGGAAACTTTAAGAAAAATCTGGTATTGATTGGCCAAACCTAAAATTCTGGAAATTTTATGGATGGAAGATATACGAGTCTATATTCAGGAAAAATTAACGGAAAGTGATTTGGAGTTTTGTAGATCCAGTTATAAATAATTTAGTGACTATTGCTCAGGAAAAACAGCTTGTGCTGAATTTGAGATTGTGTTGTAAACCTTGATAAACTTGTTTTAGTTGCTCATAAGCTATTGATTAAACCCATACTTGAATTCTAAATCGTGATATTGTAAGCTTATGAGTATTCGAATATGAAATGATAGTATGGCGTAAAATTGAATTATTCATTGGAAAGTGATGGATGTAGATTCGGCCAAGACCAAGTCTGTACATGATAGTATATGTGGTATGTGAAGTATATTTGAATGAATGGGAAAGCGTATATATATGTGATAAGGCCTAATGGCCGATGTGATGAATGTGAAAGTGTATATATGGGATAAGGCCGAATGGCCAATGTGATGAATGTGAAAGTGTATATATATGTGATAAGGCCTAATGGCCGATGTGATGAATGTGAAAGTGTATATATGTGATAAGTCCTAATAGTCGATGTGATGAATGTGAAAGTGTATATATGTGATAAGGCCTAATGGCCGATGTGATGAATGTGAAAGTGTATATATGTGATAAGGCCTAATAGCCGATGTGATGAATGTGAAAGTGTATATATGTGATAAGGCCGAATAGCCGATGTGATGAATGTGAAAGTGTATATATGTGATAAGGCCTAATGGCCGATGTGATGAATGTGAAAGTGTATATATGTGATAAGGCCTAATGGCCGATGTGATGAATGTGAAAGTGTATATATGTGGTAAGGCCTAATGGCCGATGTGATGAATGTGAAAGTGTATATATGTGATAGGGCCGAGTGGCCAACGTGATGGATGTGAAAGTGTATAAATGTGATAAGTCCCGAAGGGCATTTGTGTCAGTACTATATCCGGGTTAAAACCCCGCAGGCTTTATGCGAGAATATTATCACTGATTAATGTCCGTAAGCTTCGTGCTCGCACTATATCCGAGCTCTAAAGACCCGATGACTACGTGTGGAGAGTATGTCCGGGTAAGACCCGATGACTACGTGTGGAGATTTTGCCCGGGTAAGACCCGATGACTACGTGTGGAGATTTTGTCCGGGTAAGACCCGATAACTTCGTGTGGAGATTTCGTCCGAGCTAAAGGTCTCGCCGATAATCCGAGTAGAGGTTAAAGCTATAAGACTTCGTAATAAGAATTGCTTATAAATATATTCAATGCGAAAGGTTAAACAGGTATGTACTCCAAGTTTATATGTGAGCTTGATTTGAACTAAATCATAAGGTAGTTATGTGATGCATACGAGAGCAATCTATGAGACTATTCCTATGATTTTGTGACATCGGATCAGTGTGAGAGGTTATGTGAAATCATACGATATATCTATGTCACATGACCTCACTTTTATGTGAAAGTTTATCTGCCTATTGTATATGATGAGATGTGCATATTCGGAAAAGGGATGGTATGCCCGAAGGAAGAGTGAAAAAAAATATACGAACAACTATGTTATAATTAGATTGTTATCTGTTGACATTGCTTAAAACTTACTAAGCATTGTAATGCTTACTCCGTTTACTCTGTTTCCTCTGTTTTATAGATCTCATTTGGAAGCTACAGGCTCGGGGATCATCAGCAATTAGTCACACTATCACTATCCATTGTTTGGTACTGCTATGTTTTGGATTATCTGATGGCATGTATAGAATAGACTAGTGGCGGAAGAATATTTTTGGTTAATGTATATAAGCCATGCGAAAATGGCATCTTTTGAATGTTTACTTAGTGAAGTTTAAATTTTACCTCTGGTTGTGCTTAGTACTTATTTAAACGAACGATCTTTATTTCAAGAAAAAGTTCAAAATTTTACTGTTCTGACATGAGTTACAAGTCCGGTAATGCCCCTTACCTATTCTGGCGACGGTTACGGGATAGGGGTGTTACATTTTATTGGTATCAGAGCTACGATTTAGTCGATTCTAGGACTAACGTAGCACGCGAGAGTCTATTTATACATGCCATAAAGTGATAAAATGATAGTGTGTTGATTTTTGGCTATTAAAATGTGTTTGCTGTATTGTAATGAATCTTGATCCCGATCGAGCTGTAGCAAGCTTCTGACTATGAGAATTTGCGATATAACTTCACTTAGATATGCCTAAATTATTAAGTTGATTAGGTACGTATCATGTACTCGTATTTGAATTTCAATTTGGATTGAATTATAAGGGTATAAGTGATGCAATTTTGAAAGAGTGTTATGACTATAAATGTGATTTTTGTTTGTGGCTATGGAACTGGAAGTTGAATGGTCGATAAGCATGTTGTGTTTGTATTCAAGTAATGTAAATGATATGCTAATGTGTATTGCTATATGTGTATATGTACATGGGAATTGAGAGTGATATATCCGGGCTAAGTCCCGAAGAGCATTCGTGCTAGTGATATATCCGAGCTAAGTCCCGAAGAGCATTCGTGCTAGTGATATATCCGGGCTAAGTCCCGAAGAGCATTCGTGCTAGTGATATATCCGGGCTAAGTCCCGAAGAGCATTCGTGCTAGTGATATATCCGGACTAAGTTCCGAAGAGCATTCATGCTAGTGATATATCTGGGCTAAGTCCCGAAGAGCATTCGTGCTAGTGATATATCCGGACTAAGTTCCGAATAGCATTCGTGCTAGTGATATATCCAGGTTAAATCCCGAAGAGCATTCGTGCTAGTGATGTATCCGGACTAAGTTCCGAAGAGCATTCGTGCTAGTGATATATCCGTGCTAAACCCCGAAGAGCATTTGTGCTGGTGTTATATCCGGGCTAGGTCCCGAAGAGCAATCATGCTGGTGACGTGTATTCGGGCCTTCGTGCCTAGTAGGCTTCGTGCCGGTAATTTGAGCAAAGTTTAAGTGTTCATTACTATACGAATTCAAATTTAAATGAGATGATATGTTTACAAGTGTACATACATGATGTTTATAGACTTGGTTAAGTCATTTCAATGTGTAATAACGAATGAATAAGAGCACTATGTGTGTGAATGATTAGAGGCACTGTGTGTGTGCGAATTCCTTTAACCGAGCACTATGAGTGCGAGATCGGTCAGTGGGCACTAAGTGTGTGAAGTGGAATTCATGTAAGACCTCGTCTGGGACGAAGGCATTGATTTGAGATAGTGTGTAAGACCATGTCTGGGACATGGCATCGGCTCGATATGTGAGAATATGTAAGACCATATCTAGGATATGGCATTGTAAGAGCTATATGTGCTTAATGAGTATCCGTAATGATTTCGAATGATTCAACAGGTATATTTAAGATGATGAATTAAGTAAGATCAGAATAAGTGATACAGGTATGTACGGAAGGTATGGGAAAATCAGATGAAAGTAAAAAGATGGTGGATATGTTGTTAAGAAATGAATTCATGTTGTAAATGTGTTATGAATTTAGTCTATGGAATGCTTGGTATATGAAGTCATATGTGCTATTGCTAAATGACCCCTATTTTTTTGTTAATCATATTCAAGAAATTATTTCGATTAAGTTTGACATTTGAAAGTCTGTAAGAATTTGTGATGAATGCTGATAATTTTGGATATATGGGTTATGTGCTAAAATAAATCCCATGCCGGTATACAATATGAGGCTTGATGCCAAATCGATTGTATACGGGTATCGTTAACGGTGATTGAATGTGCTAAATGAACTCAATGTTCAGGTATGTGGAAGTTGATTTCCTGTTGGAAATAGGTTAAGTTGAATAGTGAGATATGATGGAGTTATAAAGTATATTTATTGGGATGTTTGAGTATATGTGTACTTTCGGTCAGATTACAGCTTATACATGAATGAAAATGTGGGTTACAAATATGTGGGTTGATGATGTGAATTATACATGTTAATGTGTGCTTAATATGTGTTTGAAATGCATTTGTGCATTAAATTAAGTGGTTATTGCTTATGAAATCAAGAAAATGAGATATATGTGCATACTTGTAGAAATGTTTATGTATTTGTTTTAAGATAAGAAAATGATTTTATGGATCGATGCGAAATCAGTAATGAATTACAATTGCTATCGATGAGCTAATGTTTATATGGAGATAATTCAATAAGAGGACGTTATCCTAAACTATGCATCGGTAGAAATTTTCGGGGACGAAAATCCCTAAAGGGGGGAAGAGTTGTGACACCCCTAAAGTGACCCTAGTCGGAAAGCGGTTTTGGGACCGCTAATCCGAGTCACCAAATTATTTGAATATGATATTTATTGTCTAAAATATGTGAATATGAATGTGTGAAAGTTTTAGGCTTCGATTTAGTCGACTGCATGTGAATTCAGCTAATAGGACTTATGTGTGACACTTTTGAAATGTGATAGGTTAATCTATAGGATCTATTAGTGCATGTAATAAAAGGGTGGACTTGCACGTCAATTTCCCCCTTAATTTAGTAGTGGTCGGCCATGACATGGAAGGAGGACAAAATGTTATGGGCAAAACATGTCATAAACATGTTATGTTAGTGATATATGTTAGGAAAAATAAAATAAGGAGTATAGGATACAAAATATATGCCTTTTATATTAATAAATTAAATGTTAAATGAATAAATAATATGAAATATGAACTTATATTAAAAGAAATGGGTGATAAAAACAAAGTTGGTTCATCTTTTTCTTCCTCCATTGCCGTACCTAAAGAAAGAAAAGAAGAAATTGAAGTTAAGGCATTTGGTCACCTTTAAGTGGATTAAGGTATGTTAATGCTCTATCATTGAAAATCTTTGTATATTTGGAGTGGCCATCAAGTATAGAAGCTAGCTCATGGCAAATGTTTTTGTAAAGTTATGAAGATGACATTCGGTCATGGATGTTTGTATTTCTTTGATGTCGTTTTTGATGCTTTAGGGTATTGAGGGTTGATTATAGATGAGTTGAGCTTGGTAAAATTAAATGTTTGTGGCTAAATTGCTTAATGACAATCGGCTATGTTGAAATGCTAAATTAGTGCTAAATTGTAAGTATTTAAATGAGTGTTAGACGAAATTGAGCCTATGATATTAATTAGAATTTGTGAAATTTATGCATTTTGTGGTCCAAGTGTGATAAGAACCATACGGTTATGGCATGTAAGCATGAAGATTTGTGGATGATTTAGAATTGGCCTAAGTGTTTTAGTCATTAATATATATGTATATTGCCGAATGTATGCTTAAGGAATTGGTTAAGTACATTGTTGTTAAATGCTTGTTGTTTTTGTATAATTGTTGCCTAGCTACTAAATGAACTTAGGGTATTATGGATAAGTTTAAGAGTGGCATAATTGAAATGAAGTTTGCTTGGGCCAAATGTGAACCTAAGTTTTGAATTACAATTGATGCTTGTTAGTTAGTTGATGATGTCCTTTGATAGCCCTTTTGATATTCGGCCATTGTTAAGGAATTTTGAATTGGTTATAAATTTCTATGTTTTAATTAGCAAATTGAATTATTGAAGGTTGAGCTAATTATATATGTATACGTTTTATATGTACATTAATTTCTTAGTCTATGTTATTCGGCTATAATCGTCATGGTAGAATTTTTTTTAATTTGTAAATTTGTTAATCATTAGCTCAAGAGCATCAAGGACAAAAGTCGGAAAAAGGGACGACAAAACTAAGCGAATAGCCGTAGAATTATAGTCGTCGACAACTTTTAAGGTAAGTTTCTAGCATATAAGTTTAGTTATAATGAAGAATGATATGGAAAACGGCATATATGATATTATGTTTTAAATATGTGAATGAGAACTTTACAGAGTAAATTGTATAAATCTGCAAGGGACAGCAGCAGTAGCGTGTTTTGAAAAAATTACCATAAATTGTGGGAGTTGAGTTAAAGGCTGAATAAAATATGTAATCAAAGCTTATTTAGTCTAGTTTCTTATAAAAGAGACCGTGGAAGCAAAGAAATCTCCTATAAAGAGATATTTAAAGTTGTGTGGGACAGTGTCAGAATGACTCTGAAATCCCCTATTCTGTATTTGGAAAATCATTATAAATTGTACAAAAATGGTTATAAGATAAAATTTATATGCTTACACTCCTTAATGAGTCTAGTTTCAAATGAAATCAACTGCAACACATTTTGAATTCTGTAAAATGAGAAATTTGATTCGTAGTGAAGAGTGGTCAGATTAGTCAAATAGGGAAACAGGGGAAACTTTAAGAAGAATCTGGTATTGATTGGCCAAACCTAAAATTCTGGAAATTTTATGGATGGAAGATATACGAGTCTATATTCAGGAAAAATTAACGGAAAGTGATTTGGAGTTTTGTAGCTCTAGTTATAAATAATTTAGTGACTATTGCTTAGGAAAAATAGCTTGTGCTGAATTTGAGATTGTGTTGTAAACCTTGATAAACTTGTTTTAGTTGCTCATAAGCTATTGATTAAAACCATACTTGAATTCTAAATCGTGATATTGTAAGCTTATGAGTATTCGAATATGAAATGATAGTATGGCGTAAAATTGAATTATTCATTGGAAAGTGATGGATGTAGATTCGGCCAAGACCAAGTCTGTACATGATAGTATATGTGGTATGTGAAGTATATCTGAATGAATGTGAAAGCGTATATATATGTGATAAGGCCTAATGGCCGATGTGATGAATGTGAAAGTGTATATATGTGATAAGGCCGAATGGCCAATGTGATGAATGTGAAAGTGTATATATATGTGATAAGGCCTAATGGCCGATGTGATGAATGTGAAAGTGTATATATGTGATAAGGCCTAATAGCCGATGTGATGAATGTGAAAGTGTATATATGTGATAAGGCCTAATGGCCGATGTGATGAATGTGAAAGTGTATATATGTAATAAGGCCTAATGGCCGATGTGATGAATGTGAAAGTGTATATATGTGATAAGGCCTAATGGCCGATGTGATGAATGTGAAAGTGTATATATGTGATAAGGCCTAATGGCCGATGTGATGAATGTGAAAGTGTATATATGTGATAAGGCCTAATGGCCGATGTGATGAATGTGAAAGTGTATATATGTGATAAGGCCTAATGGCCGATGTGATGAATGTGAAAGTGTATATATGTGATAAGGCCTAATGGCCGATGTGATGATTGTGAAAGTGTATATATGTGATAAGGCCTAATGGCTGATGTGATGAATGTGAAAGTGTATATATGTGGTAAGGCCTAATGGCCGATGTGATGAATGTGAAAGTGTATATATGTGATAGGGCCGAGTGGCCAACGTGATGGATGTGAAAGTGTATAAATGTGATAAGTCCCGAAGGGCATTTGTGTCAGTACTATATCCGGGTTAAAACCCCGCAGGCTTTATGCGAGAATATTATCACTGATTAATGTCCGTAAGCTTCGTGCTCGCACTATATCCGAGCTCTAAAGACCCGATGACTACGTGTGGAGAGTATGTCCGGGTAAGACCCGATGACTACGTGTGGAGATTTTGCCCGGGTAAGACCCGATGACTACGTGTGGAGATTTTGTCCGGGTAAGACCCGATAACTTCGTGTGGAGATTTCGTCCGAGCTAAAGGTCTCGTCGATAATCCGAGTAGAGGTTAAAGCTATAAGACTTCGTAATAAGAATTGCTTATAAATATATTCAATGCGAAAGGTTAAACAGGTATGTACTCCAAGTTTATATATGAGCTTGATTTGAACTAAATCATAAGGTAGTTATGTGATGCATACGAGAGCAATCTATGAGACTATTCCTATGATTATGTGACATCGGATCAGTGTGAGAGGTTATGTGAAATCATACGATATACCTATGTCACATGACCTCACTTTTATGTGAAAGTTTATCTGCCTATTGTATATGATGAGATGTGCATATTCGGAAAAGGGATGGTATGCCCGAAGGAAGAGTGAAAAAAAATATACGAACAACTATGTTATAATTAGATTGTTATCTGTTGACACTGCTTAAAACTTACTAAGAATTGTAATGCTTACTCCGTTTACTCTGTTTCCTCTATTTTATAGATCTCATTTGGAAGCTACAGGCTCGGGGATCATCAGCAACTAGTCACACTATCACTATCCATTGTTTGGTACTGCTACGTTTTGGATTATCTTATGGCATGTATAGAATAGACTAGTGGCAGAAGAATATTTTTGGTTAATGTATATAAGCCATGCGAAAATGGCATCTTTTGAATGTTTACTTAGTGAAGTTTAAATTTTACCTCTGGTTGTGCTTAGTACTTATTTAAACGAACGATCTTTATTTCAAGAAAAAGTTTAAAATTTTACTTTTCTGACATGAGTTACAAGTCCGGTAATGCCCCTTACCTATTCTGGCGACGGTTACGGGATAGGGGTGTTACATGGTGGGACAGAAATTAGAACTTGGAAGGAGTTTCAATACGAATTCAAAGTGCAGTTTTACCCTGAGTATGCCGAGGATGAAGCTCGGGCAAAGTTGCGTCGGCTTTCGTAACAAGGCACTGTGAGGGAGTATGTGCAGGAGTTTAGCGAACTCATGCTTCAAATTTCTGATATGGGTGAGAAAGAGGCATTCTTTTCCTTCATTGATGGGTTGAAACCATGGGCGAAGCAAGAGTTGCAACGCCGAGGAGTCCAAGAACTTACCAAGGCCATGTCTGTAGCAGAATCGTTGGCGGAATTTGGTGGGAAGAAAGACAGGCCTGAGTCTTTCAAGCCCAAGTCCCAGCCAAAGGGAAATAGTGGGGGAGACAAAGAAAGGCCCCCTAGAAATGACAACGGTAAAAAGCCATAGGACAAAAGGAAGAGTGGGCCTATAAGGTGCTTTCATTGTGATGGACCACACATGATTAAGGATTGTCCAAAGAAGGCGGCGCTCTCCGCTGTGGAAGCAAAAGCAGAGTCAGATGTGGAGGATAACAATCTTGGTTCAATACTAGGGGGTGTTGAAGACAAGAGGAGTCATGGGCTGATGTTTACGGACATCATGGTAGCTAGCAAAAAGTTGAATGCACTTGTCGACACAGGTGCGTCTGATTTATTTATGTTCGAAGGGGCTGCGCATAAACTTGGTCTCAAGATTGAAAATGATCCGGGTCGAATTAAGACGGTGAATTCGGAAAGTGTTCCAATTAAGGGGGTCGCAAAGGGAGTAAAACTCCAATTTGGCGATTGGACCGGTACGGCATCCATCAAGGTAATACCACTTGATGACTATGATTTTGTAGTTGGATTGAGCTTTCTTGATCAGGTTAATGCGACGATTTGTCCTTCCGGTAATTTCATGATGATTTCGGATTCGAACCATCAATGTATGGTGAGATTGACAAGAAAGGGAAGCCTCGAAGGGAAAACATTGTCCGCAATCCAATTTGCTAAGGGAGTACGTAGAGATGAAGTCTCCTACTTAGCCACTTTGAAGATTGAGGAAACCGGTAAGACCGTGGGTGAGATCCCTAAGGAAGTGGGCCAAGTATTACAATCCTTTCGAGATGTGATGCCTGCAAAGTTGCCAAAGAATTTGCCACCTAAGAGGGAGGTGGATCATAGGATCGAATTGGTGTCCAACATGGTGCCGCCAGCTAGGGCGCCATAACGTATGTCCCCACCGGAATTGGAGGAATTACGGAAACAGTTAAAGGAGCTTTTAGATGCAGGATTCATTAGGCCATCTAAATCTCCGTATGGTGCACCAGTGCTATTTCAAAAGAAACATGATGGGTCATTACGGATGTGTATTGATTATCGGGCCCTAAACAAGATCACCGTGAGGAATAGGTACCCTATTCCCCTCATTGCAGACTTGTTTGATAAGCTTGGTAGTGCGAGATGGTTTACCAAGTTGGACTTGAGATCGGGGTACCATCAAGTTCGAATAGCCGAAGGAGATGAGCCAAAGACAGCTTGTATGACACGGTATGGCTCGTATGAGTTTTTGGTGATGCCATTCGGACTCACGAATGCCCCAGCTACATTCTGCACCTTGATGAATAAGGTACTTCAACCTTTCCTTGATCGTTTCGTGGTTGTTTACCTTGATGATATTGTGGTGTACAGTAAAACACTCAATGAACATGTGGAACATTTGAGGGAGGTGTTCCAAACTTTGAGGGAAAATGAGTTGTTCGTCAAAGAGGAGAAATGCACCTTTGCTCAACGAGAGGTGCCATTTCTAGGCCACATTGTGGGAGGTGGCAAGATCCGGATGGATGAAAGCAAGATTCGGGCCATTGCCGAATGGGAGGCTCCAACCAAGGTGACAGAGTTAAGATCTTTCCTTGGGTTGGCAAACTACTATAGACGCTTTATCGAAGGCTATTCTAGAATTACCGCACCCTTGACGGACATGTTAAAAAATGGTAAGGTATGGGATTGGAACCCACAGTGTGAGAGGGCCTTCAATCAATTGAAGCAAGTAATGACAAGTGAGCCTGTACTTGCATTATCGGATTACTCGAAGCCTTATGAAGTACGCACAGATGCGTCAGATTATGCCATTGGGGGAGTACTGATGCAAGAGGGTCATCCCATTGCTTTCGAAAGTCGAAAGCTTAATGAGACAGAGCGGAGATATACGGTCCAAGAGAAGGAAATGACCGCTGTGGGGCATTGCTTGCGCACATGGAGGCATTACTTACTGGGTTCCAGGTTCGTGGTCCTTACTGATAATGTTGCCAACAGTTATTTTCTAACCCACAAAAAGTTGTCTCCCAAACAGGCTCGTTGGCAGGTTTTTCTAGCGGAGTTTGATTTCACAATGGAATACAAGCCAGGAAGTGCCAACATGGTGGCTGATGCACTTAGCCGAAAGATGGAATTCGTGGCCATCATTCAACCTGACGGGTCCCTATTGGAACGCATCTGAGAAGGGTTGTCCCATGACCTCACAGCCAAAAGCTTGGTTGAGCTGGCCAATGAGGGGAAAACGAGGAGATTTTTGCTTGATGGGGAATTACTATACACCCATGGGCACCGCCTCTATGTGCCTCATTATGGGAAATTGTGCAAGGAAGTAATGAAAGAATGCCATGATTCACGATGGGCGGGCCATCCGGGAATGCACCGTACCTTGGCCCTTTTGGAGGATCGATACTATTGGCCTCACATGGGTGAAGATGTGGAGACCTATGTGAAGACTTGTCTAGTATGCCAACAAGACAAGGTTGAGTTAAAGAGTCCCGCCGGCTTGCTACAACCCTTGCCCATTCCGGAAAGGCCATGGGAGAGTGTATCCATGGACTTTATTGTGGGTTTGCCTAAGTCTGACGGATTTGCAAGTATTCTTGTTGTGGTGGACAGGTTTTCAAAGTATGCGACGTTTATTCCTGCTACCAAGGAGTGCCATGCTGAGGAGGCAGCTCGCTTATTTCTTAGACACGTGGTAAAATATTGAGGAGTGCCATTGTCTATTATCAGTGATCGAGATGGGAGATTTACGGGCTGGTTCTGGACGGAGCTGTTCAAGTCAATAGGCTCAGAATTGAACTTCTCCACAAGCATGCATCCACAAACTGATGGGCAAACTGAACGAGTGAATGCATTGTTGGAGACTTATCTCCGACACTATGTGAGTGCCACGCAAAGGGATTGGCCCAAGTTGTTGGATGTTGCCCAATTTTCATACAACTTGCAGCGAAGTGGGGCAACTAACCAAAGTCTGTTTGAGATAGTGACGGGCCAGCAGCCACTCACACCCAACGCTGTTGCGACCCGTTATACAGGCCCAAATCCTGCTGCGTATCGATTTGCGAAGGATTGGCAAGAAAAGAATGACTTGGCTAGGGCTTGTTTACACAAAGCAAGTAAGTGCAACAAGAAGTGGGCCAATCAGAATCGAAGGGATGTGCAGTTCCAGGTGGGGGACTCAGTCCTTGCCAAACTACACTTGATGTTGCGATATACGGGTTTGCACAAGGGGCTTGTGCGAAGGTATGAGGGGCCGTTTAACGTCTTGAAGAGGGTAGGTAAGGTGGCCTACAAACTTGAGTTGCCAGCAAAGCTGAAGCTCCATCCAGTATTTCATGTAAGCATGCTCAAGCCATACCATGGGGATCAAGAGGATCCAAATCGAGGCAAGTCGGAACGAGCACCAATGGGGGTAAAAGTCTCTTATGACAGAGAAGTTGAAAACATTGAGGTAGATCGTGTGGTGAGACAAAGGTATCATCGGCCACGACACAAATACTTGGTACGATGGAAAGGACTACCTGATAGCGAAGCAAGTTGGGAACCTACCGAGGCATTGTGGCAATTCCAAGAGGAGATAGCCCAGTTCCATGAGGGGGACACGACGAGGGCGTCGCTAGAACAAGTGGGGGAGAATGTCATGGGTTGCGAAAGGAGACTTGCAACCATGACGGACTTGTGCGATTTATCGCTTTTAAGGGAGGTCATTCGGCCCAATCA